>NW_020455261.1:1279798-1352988 GCF_003342845.1 Nothoprocta perdicaria | reverse complement strand
AAAAATAAAGGAGGAAATAATTATAAATAAGATGAGCAGCAGAGTATTAGGAGATCCTAGGAGAAAGCTTTTTATGTAGAATGCTATAATAAATATAAAAGACTGATCTCAGTCACCCAATATAATATAATTCCCTTTTCATGTACACTGAACAAGTAGTCTCAGTGAGGTAGCTATTGATTTCAAGGCAGGGAATTCTGGGTTTCAGGGTGGGGAAATCTGGCTCTGCAGACGTCAGCTGAGTTACTCCGCGGAGCAGAGTACTAGTGAATGAAAGCCTTCTCCTATGAAATAGTGCTATTCCCTCAAGTTGTGACTTCTTCTGAGAAAGACCTGCAGCCAAGCTAAAAAAAGTCTGGAAACCTGTCATTTTTTATTATTATTATTTTCCCCTACATCTCCAAAGAAGAAGAATAATGATAAAACTGGTAAAAGTGGGGCCCTGGTTCCTCTGGGCTCCAGTGAGGCAGTGGATTAGGAAGTCCAGAAAAAAGGGTATCTGTAATCAAAATTGCTGCAGTTCATGTCTCACCACTCACAATAGTAACAGCTGCTTCTGTTGCACAGCATCAGCAAAGACCACAACTGCCCTGAGTCAAGCAAGAATTTAAATATGAATTCAAGGCCTTTCTTATTTAGAAAGTCACTTAAGTCTATGCTTGATACGAAGGTCCCTTTCTGAATACCAATGTATTCAGCCTAAATCAAGGCTACACAAGTATCAGCAGCTTAGATCAAGGAGCTGATCTGTTCAAATGAGACATTAGAGGCACGATGAAATGCAACAGATCTTCCCTTTAATGAAACTTAGTTTATGAAACCCTTTAATAAAGCTGCAGTGAGTAAATTTACATTCCCAACAGAGAGGAGTTCTCTTTTGAGACAGGAAAAAATTACCACAATTAATAATATCCTGATACTCTTCATAATGCCAGTAGATTGCATGTTTTTGTTGAGCTGTTCATCATTTTAAATTTCCATGCATCTCTTTATTTCACATCCACATCTACACCCGCTGGGGCACTTTAAGGACTAAAATTCATTGCTGTATATTAAAAATAGCAAATGAATCTCATGATTTCTGTTATATCTCCCTAGTTTATTCAGCATACAAAAGACAAAATCAATGGCATCCTGCCTGAGGAATAGTTATTTTTATTTTTGTATTTTTTTCATACTGCCACAGATTTTTGGCTTTATCCTTGAGATTGTGACACACTGCACTGATATATTTACACTCAATGAGTTTTCAGATCATCTGCATTTTGTGGTGCTCATCCCGGATGCTTAAACTCAAGCAAAAAGTATTTATATCCGATTCATCTCTTTCTCTAGCACCTCCTGTGTATCTACATGTTCCTTGTCCATTGGCAAGAGTCTGAGTTGAGATATTCAAGGATTATTTTCTTCACAGGGCCTCTGCACCTAAGCTTAGCTGTCATTGGAGGTAAGTGTATGTTGAGAAGTGGTGACACTTTCTGGCATGGCAAGGGCCGAGGTTGGTGGTGGGAGCACCCGTTTTCATCATGTCCCTCCAGAAGAGCTGGGACTGAGACATACAGCACTACTTTTTCCAGGCTGCCTCTGCTACCAGAAAACAACTGTTACATTTCTCTTCCTTACATATTTCAGTATTTTCATATTTTCAAATAGTTATCAGGGGTAGTGAATTATTCAGGATATGGCACCTTTAACTTTTAGGGGTATGTGTCTTCCTGGTGACCCATACATGCCTAGATTACCTAGGCTTGTTGTTGTTGTTGTTGTTGTTGTTTTGAGTAGATTATTATGTTTTACGATCATCTGTTTTTCTGCTCATCCTGCCCAGCATTTTTTCTAATCTAAATTTGAAAGCAAATCCAGTATTTCAAACATGTTAAGTGTCTGTTACTTTGCTCTCCAACCTTATTTAATGATAGACTTCTTCCAAGTATGGCTCTTTTCCCATGGAACTGATAAAATCCTTTTTATTTGTCTGCATGTTCCTGGTGGAGGAGTTCACTTAGCTTTGACTACTTTGCCTAAATAATCTGCATGGTATTCCCAATCCCAACCCTCAACATTCAGATGTTTGATTTTATGAAGTTCATAATTCTTTCCACTATCACTTTTTATCACTTCTTTGTTTTTTCTTCTTTTTTTCTTTCCTTTTTTTTTTTTTTAATTTGCTTTAGTTTTAAAACATAAGGGGAAAAAAAAGAACAAAAACCCCTTTTTCTTTCTTTCAACTATTTTGTACCACTCCTTCAGGGGCTTTTACCTGATATTTGAATATTTTTTTTCCAGCAGAGCAGATGTTCAATATTTTTCACAAACAGAAATCCCTAATGAGCAATGATATGTGCCTTACTTCAAGCATTGAATGCATATCTTTACTTATATCTGATCTCACTACAATTGATAGGAACACTTACACCAGTGAACGTACTTACTTGCTCATTTCTGTAAGCATCACAGAATCACACAAAGGATGAGGCTGGAAGAGACCTCTGGAGATCATCTAGCCACTCCTCATAGTTTTGTGTCACCTGCAAGCTTGCTGAGGAGGCACTCTGTTGTTTCATCCAGGTCACTGATGAATAAACTGAACAGAGTTGGACCCAGTACTGAATCCCTGGGGACACCACTAGCTACAGGCCTCCAACTAGACCCCGTACCACTGATCACAACTCTCTGACCTCTGCCGCACAATCAGTTCTCAATCTCCCTCCCCGGCTGCTCACCTAACCCACATTTTCTGATCTTACCTGCGAAGAAGTTACAGTAGACAGTGTCAAAAACCTTGCGAAAGTCAAGGGAGACAACACCCACTGCTTTCCACTCATCTATCTAGCCAACCATTCCATCGAAGAAGGCTACCAGGTTGGTTAAACGTGATTTCCCCTTGGTGAATCCATGCTGATTACTCTCAACCACCCTTGTACTTTTCCTTTCAGCAAACTGGTTATAGTAGAGGAAAACTATATACATATTTACAGTGCATCTTGCACTGGATTTGAAAGGATTTATTCCTTTATTTCTTTGAGTTTGGTCTCCTAATTTACAGTTCACGTAGCTAAAGATTGTGTCATATTTTAATCAAACATTTAAGAAACTGAGAGATCTGGTCTTTTCCTGAATTCTTCGCTAGTACTCTTTGGATGTCCTGCTTGACTGGGTCCTACCTGGTGTATTTGAAGAGCAGTCAGCCTCAGGAGATGATCTCTTGAGTAATTTTTTTTTTCACTTTATAGAGCAAAGACATTTTAGTTCACTTCTGCTCCTTTATCCTACCACTGAAGTAAGGTTTTTTTTCAAGCTATAAACCAGAGCCAAACACTACTATTATGTGAGTCATCAGAAAAGAGCAACAGCAGTACACGGTTGATGATGGTGCTCAGCCCCAATTGCTTCCTGCACCCCTGCTGTTCCCTGCGGACTCTGGCATCTGGAGAACAACAGGAACTTATCTGGGGAGTGTCCCTGCCCATGCCATACCTTGTCATTAGGTAAAATTGTTGCCGGTGGGGCAATATGTACATGTAACCAGGTCTGTGCTCCTACCTGCAAGCTAAGCCTTCCTTCCGCAGATGTTGTAGGCTGTTGCCATAGCTGGTGGCAAAACACTGCTGGTAATCGAAAGGCGAGAATTCCTTTCTGAGAACAAGAAAGAGTATTTGTCTATGTAGTTATCAGTATATGCATGTTGATAGATGTTGAGAGCGATGTCACATGCTGTCATGGTAAAATACGTTCTATTGTTCTTAAGCTTTTAGTTCAATCAAGCTGTCATCAAATAGCATAAGTATCCTTCCTGCTTCCAGCTCGTAATGAAAGGAAAGTAAGAGCAGATATCTCTAGCATTAATTCTCATATGCCAGGACATTTTTTAATATGAAGAAATAATGTGTTATGGGAGTAGAGGTAAGTAAAGAGGTAATATTTAGAGAGGAAAAATCTGGTTCAATGAGATTTAACTGTGGAGTGAAGCATTTCTTGTTTAGCTGTCTACAACACTTGCCTATGCCATCAAGTTAAAATTTCACAATGTATGCAATTGGATTTCTTGTAATAATTGTAGTAAAAAGATTTCAAGGCACACATCATCGACATATAGAAGTCTATAGAAAAAAAACAAAGCCTAAGCAATTCAGAACAATGCAAAGGAAATAACCAAAATTAAGAAGGATTTGGAAATGTCTTCCCCTTCTTTAAGCAAAGAGCGATACAAAAGAAATTCAGCAGACCACCGCAGCCTGCGTTGGAGAATATTCATTCTGCACAGATGTCTTCTGCAGTTTTCCTTCCTTCGGCAATAAAGTTTTCCTTGCTCTGTGTGTTTAAAACTGGAGAAGAGGGAAGCGTGATACTGCTTGGATCACATCATTTGAGTGCTCTGCTCAAATTCCTAAGTACAAATTCAATATAATGATAGATGCAAATCGGCAGTATTTAATGCACCTACAAAGTCGTAAAAGAGCACTTTATTTACGCTGCTAATAAACATAACAGAGGCAGAAGCAGGTAATTAATATTCCCTGCTCGAGGGCTTAGGAATGACAGCCAGCGGAGGGACTTCGCGAGCTGGAGGCTGGTGTGAAAGGCAGCAGAGCAGCACCCCCTGATGGGCAGCGAGGAATAAAACCAGCATTGGCTCTGAAGCTCAGCGAGAATTTCAGGATTTTTCGGCCTCAGTTAGCTGTTGATGAGGGAGCTCTTTGCTCCTCACTCAGAACGACAGTGTCATCACCAGCCCCCACTACAGCATGGGTAGGGGAATGGGGTCCATCCATAGCAAAATCCCTGCGGGATTTTCTTCAGCAGTAATCTGCACAAAGAAGCATTTATTTATCTTCCTCTTCAGTGGGGATGGGGAAGCGCTGGTGAACTGGAGGCTTATGTCATGTGCTCTGATCTCCCAGAGATTTAACCAGGTGTGATATTCGGTCTGCCAGCAGGTGCCCTCGGACCAGACCATTTTGCCTATCCAGTCTTCTCATATCCTCCTGCTTTCCCTCCCCAGTGCAAGGTCCTACATGGCACAGCTCTGTTGGGGCAGTGCAGAAGGCAGTTCCCAGGCCTGACAAGCGGCAGCTTTCAGAGAGGAGAGAGGTTTCTTGCAGGTCCCCTGGTATTAGAGTCAAAAATCCAGATGCCAAAGCACACTGCGTGCGGTGAAGGGACCACAGAGAGGTGCTTGCACCTCTGACGCTGTTACAGACAAAGCAAAGATTTCCACATTGGTAAAGTACTTGACTAGAGCAATACTAGAGCAATGAAACCCCAAATGTTTCAGACCTCTTAAGCGTCTGTCCTGGGTTTGCACGTCATGAAGAAGCTGATGTGATGAGCAGACAAGGCAGAGGTGAGGGTCAAAGCTGATCTATATCTACTCAGAGCAGCCTTGCTTCAGCAGCAAATTTATTTGAGTCCTCTGAAGAAGCAAAGAAAGGGAAGGGAGATGCCGGGGGTCACTGAGCTGCACCCTTCCCTGGGCTCTGGTGACCATGTGGGTCTGTATTGCGGGGGTCTGGCAGCATTTCTTCCCCGGGGTGAAATGACCTGGGAGTGCAGGTTTTGGGGGGCTTTTGCCAGCACCAATGGAAGTGCCCACAGAACAAAGGCTATTATTAATCGCCATCTGCCGAGAGGAGACTGCAGCTGTTTTGAGAGGTTTTCCTGCAAGCTATGCAGATCTGCTCAGAATTTTAATGGTTGTTTACCAGCCCAAGTGTGCCATCGAAAGAGCAAGGCGTTTCCCAGCACACAAGGTGTGAGCGTCATTCCAGCCTGGAAATAAACCTCTCCTTACTCGTGAATGTTTTTCTGAGCCAGCAAAGGCATTTTGATACTCAGTTGTGTCAGTCTGCAGCTCCTCTTTTTTTAACTCATCATATCCCACCTAAAAAACATACTGACAAAGAGAGTCCTTGGAATATACAGTGTTTTTTCACACAGGCAGAAAGCTTTTTAGAGGAAAAAATAGTCTCCCTAGGTGTTCTCTAAACCATTGAAAGCTCAGTCCCACAACACATTTGTCTCCAGTTGCAGGAGTGTGTACATAAAACTGGTATCTGCTCGAAGAGATTAACAAACCCTGGGGGAAAAAACAAGAAAACAAAACAACCAACCAGCCAAAAAAAACAGTCAATTGGAATAAAGAAGGTAGAAATGACTAGGCTTTTCTGTGTTCTGGGGAATTACAAGATGTAGGGCAGCTTTTTTTCTGATTTTCTGCAGAAGTCATATGTTTCAAAAGGATTGGTTCTGCTAAAAAATTAACAGGCCTTTAACCAAACTCCCTAGCACATGTTATTTATATCAGGAACTAAGTTTCTGCAACCATGTCTGTTCATCACAGTGATGTGTAATATAACCACAGCCCTACTTTTGTGGTATTAACATATGCGGCTTCTCTGTTACATGTATATCTCTATAGCCGTGGATAAATCATATATGTCATATATAACTGTGTAAGGAGTGCCAGAGAATGCCTCAGATACAAGTAAAGAAAGGCTTTTCACTTCAGCACATTTGAAACCAAGCCTGTTTTTTTTTTTACACCTGTGGACTTCAAAGTGTCCAACTTCCAGAGGACACTTAGAGCAGAAGGGGTAGTCCCTAGACACCATTGCTGGTGTTACTGCTGCAGCTGAGAAGGATCTACCGACATCCACCACCAAGCCAAAAATTTGCAGGCAGCCTGCATTTACAGACAAGCAGGCCTGAGGAATGGAGGAGAGGATCGAGTTAAGTGGCATAGCAGATGGTGGCCAGGATATGACTGTGTCAGGGAGACAGTGGTAAGGAGAGGGCTACGGAATCTACTGCTGCAATAGGCCATGCAACAAAAATATTAGTAAGAAAATTAAGCTGTTTTTCACTAAGAGAGGAAGGAAGAGTATTCAGGATGGCCTGACCTTCTAATCTGAGTTAAGTCAACAAATAAACAATAAAAAACAGACTAATATTTTGAGGGGTTTCTTTTTAATGACAGCAGCGGTTAAAGTTACCGTATTTTCCCGTAATATAATAGAATCCCACTAAATGGTCATTACTTGATTTCTCGTAATGGAAACACCCAGGCTTTCTGTCTGTTGTGTTGCTCTTATGGGTATCCAGAAGCTAGATTATAGTATTGAGATGGCTTTCGCTCGTTTAGACATGAATTTATTCTCCTTCAATAAGTGGTAACCTTGAGCTTTGTGTAATGGTGGCACTAAATGAATTTGTGTTACTTCCTGGCAACTAACTTCCAAGTCAGCATGTTACAGCAAACAGCTGCTGCCTGTTAGATATCAGGGACCATGGAACAGTCTCAGATTTGCCCATTCCTGACACATATTTTCTCTGCTCTTCATATCATCTGATAACCTAGGACATAGGGTCACTAGAAAGTAATTTAATAAATAAATCAGGAAAATTAGAGGAATTGAGAAAGTGGCATACACAATTAAGTGAGTAGCATTTTCTAAAATGCCCACAGATACCAACTAAATTAGTCAGCAGGTGAAATCACTTCTCACTACCCAGCAATTTCCTATTTCTGAAGGGGAGGTATGAGGGAACAGATGCTCTCCTACCTTGCAGAAGCAATGAATATGATTTACTTACACCACCCAGCCACCCCCAAATCTTCTATTTGCATGCCGGCGTTCATATACATGCATTCAAAGGATCTAAGCACTTTGATATATTTTATGTTTTCCGGCCCTCTCATTATGAGAGAGTATCAGGAAAACATTTACAGTTTTTAGCTGAAAATAACCTGATTTACATCCTAAGAACAAGGGTACATATTTCTATATATAAATATATAGCTCCATTCATATCAATGCTTTATATATATGTACACCACGCCGCTACTACCGCTTTGAATGGAACAGCTCAGCAGTGTTAGTTCCAGCTGGGCTTTAGGGGTGTCGCAGATAGCTGCTGGCTAGCTATCTACCGCTAACTACAGGCCTCCAACTGGACTCCGCGCCACTGACTACCACTCTCTGCACCCTGCCATCGAGCCAATTCCTAATCCACCTCCCCGTCCACTCATCTATCCCACACCTTTGGAGCTTGTCCAGGAGGATGCTGTGAGGGACGGTGTCAAAAGCCTTGCTGATTTATTTATTTATTTATTTATTTTTATTTTATACAGGTTTATTTCAGTATTCCAGCTCACTCCTCAATGGATTTTATGTATTTCTCATATGCATCTTCACTCATCAGTTCATACAGTTCAGTAGGGTTTTCCACAGCCATCTTGATAAGCCAACCATCTTGATAACAAGATTTATTGACAAGCCCTGGATTCTCTGCAAGGGCAGTGTTAATTTCAGTCACTTCTCCAGTGAGAGGAGAATAGAGTTCACTAACAGCTTTCACACTTTCCAGGGCTCCAAACTCATCATGTTTATTCAGCATGGTCCCAACTTCTGGAAGACTAAAATAAACAGCATCTCCTAATGCTTCCTGTGCAAAATTGCTGATTCCTACTGTTCCGATACCATTGTCAACTGACATCCACTCATGCTTGTCTGTGAATTTGCGGGCGCGAGCACCAGAGAGCTGCTCGCCCGGCCCCAGGCCGCGAGGCCCCGCGCCGCCGACAGCCGCTGCGGCCACAGCGCGGGTGGCCCGAGGTGTGGCGCCAGTGCGGGCCGAGCCGCAGCACCACTCTGCGCGCCATCTTTGCCACGCTGCCTGCGAAGTGAGGGGAGGGGAGGGGAGACAGTGCACCTAGGGCATCAGGAATGCACTTCCTGGTGTCATTTTTTTGGTATCCTCCTCCTCCTCCTCCTCTGTGCTTCAGAAATCCCTCACAAGAGTGACATCAGGCAAAGATTTCTGACTTGAATAACCCTTAAGTTTCCTGTTTTGGGGTATGGTGTTTGTGTTATCATGCAGAGAACCATCTAAAGAAGTTTCCTGCTTTTCACACTGGAAGTCCATCAACAAATATAACTGAAATAAGCGGTGTTGATTGTGTACCATATGTTGTTAAAAGGTAAGGCAATTTCTTTTACCTGTCTGAGCAATGTTAGAAGTGAGCACTTGAAGTGAGGGTAGGCAGAACAAATTTGATTTTACAAATAAAAAATATATTTAAAAAAAAAAAAAGAGAATAAATTCTATATTGTGAGCAGTTTATCCCCAGATTTCTTAAAGAAAGAAGCACTGAAATCACCACAGCAATAATATCAGCAAGGATACGACATTGCTTGATTAGCATCAGGGACACAGTTATTACCTTCATTATCCTTCTGTACTCTATAAGCCCATGGAGATGTGGAGATTGCTGCCAACAAGCACAAGTCCTGCAAGTGCTGAATACACAGAGTCCTACTGCAGGTCTTGGTTGGATACCTACTTACGCACATTTGAAGACCCATGCGTGCACTCGCAGGAGCAGCCCTGGTGTACAGCTGACCATGTGGGTTGTTGTTATTGGTAATGTTCTCAAAGATCCAGAAGGGCCAAACTACACCTCCTGTGTTGCACATGCCTTCAGACATCAGTGTGCTCTGCAGCTGAGTGGAAGAGGCACCATGGAAGCCCAATGCAGTGGGACTCCTGGGCAACAATTTGCCACAAAAGGGAAATGCTCTATCACTTGATTTTTCTCAAGAAATTCTTGGATTTGCAAGTCATTCACACAGTTACAAGTAATTCACAAGTAACTCTCACAAGAAAGAAGTGCTTGCAGTCAGCTGAACAAATCCAAATATTACACAAGCTACGTGGACTTAGCCTACATGAAACAGTCACATGTATACTCAGGACAAACAAAGATTTCCCATGGTAGTTTTATATTCTATAGAACAGTTTTCTATTCTGCACTTTCCACAGTAGAATCATAAAAAAAATCCTGGCCCACCCGCTTGGCCAAGTAGCAGCTTACATCTTTAACTCATAACTCTAAATTTCAAGTGCCATAACATCAACTTTATCTTGGAAGATAATATCACTTTAAAATTCTGGTTAAAACCAACAAGAATTGAGAGTGTTCAGACTAGAACTTTTAATTTTAGATTAGCCAAATCATCAATCTAAACATAGAAACAGACCAAATAAATATGACAAGGCAACGATGAAAAAATGCCTATAAGAAATACTCTGACATTTATTCAAAACAGACCAAGCAAAACACCTGGCTCTTTAATACAGAACAGTAGTTGGGGCAGCTCTATTAGGGGAAATTGATTTCAGCAGAGATGATTTTGAAAAAATAAGTGATTTCTAAAAAACTCATATGGAACCGCTTGTTCCTCCCTCCTCTTCCTTTTCAAATCTGCTTCAGGGAAAAATATTTCAGGAGCAAGAGCTTAAATATCACTACCTTGTGTCTGCTCCCAGCAGAATATTTCATGCTTTACCTCTCCTTGAAGGACGTGTTCATCAGGCTTATACAAACACCCTATTTCAAGACCTCCAGATCCTAGACCTAATTTTGTTTGTTACTGGTGCTCTTCATGCTATTCCTCACCTCTCACTGGACAGATGATCACCTCACATGGTACTTTTAAAGAGCACCAGAAGGAACTGAAAAAACAAGTAGTTAAAGCCTTTGAGAACAGAATCATTGAAGGCTAGGATTCCATTGTAGTTCTTTAAACATAAATACTTCTGCCTATTGAAAAGGGCTTTTGTTTTTATCGTTAGGTCCAATATGTAACAAGCCAATGAGGGCTATATTCCCAGTCAGTACTGTTTGCAGCACTAATAAGTTAATTTTCAGTTGCAGGCATCTTGCAGTTTCAAATATTTTTTATTATCATGCAAATGTAATTATAAATTTGAGTAGGAAATCAAACCTGAAGGCAGGAAGACAAAAACTACTTGGGCAAAAAAAAAAAAAAAAAACCCAAAACCTCTGGCCTAGAAAAAGAGAATCAAGCAGATACTTACCATAAAGTTTCAAGAAACTGAAGTTCATAGCTTAGACTTGCCTGGCCTTCCTGTTCCCACCATCAGGAAATCATTACAGCTCCTTGTAGATACAAGAGAAATAAAGCTATGGCTTCTTCCATCCCTTCTCTGTCTTTCCTCTATATATCATACATTATATTACAGACAGTTTTTCTGTTTTCTATTTTTTCTGTGTAAGTTTCCATTGCAAAATCCTCAATCTTAAAGTGAATATTGCCTAAAAAAAAAGAACGAGAAGACCACAAAGACTTGGAAACATCAATTCCTGTCTGTGCAGGAGGGAGTAACAGAGCACTTCAGTGTAAAATTATACTTGTGGTCACATGTAATTTTATTTTTATAAGTTTTTAATTTTATAAGTTTATTGAGGGGTAAATAGTATATCTTATCTCCCGAGTGATGTTTGAAGCACTTCAGTGACCCCATGCAGAAAGCTTGCACTGTGAAGAAGAGCGCATTGCCTTTCTGATGGAAGTGGGTTTGAGAGTCGTTGATATAAAACGGTACAGAGAAATACATAAAGCAGAAACATGGGATGGCATCTACCATGTTCTTCTATGATACTACATATGGTTTGTGCATTGCCTCAGAGATATTAGCTCTGAATTTGGGCAAAATCAGAGTGTTTTGGCACCCAGAGGAGGGCTGCTCTGACAGAAGAGGGGGGCTTTGCTGCTAGAGACTAGACAAGTCTCGTTTTGTTTCTGAGCTTGGATTTCCTTCCTGTTCTTCCCTTCCTGGATCGCAGGTAACCCAGGGCTGACTGTGTCCCGCAGGGAATGTGGCAGCTTTTAGCAATAAAAGAAGGGTCTCTCCTTTCTAAATCAAATAGAATTTTAAATGACATTGCCTTTAAGTAAAACAGTGGCTTTTCTTTTGCTTAACTGGCTGATTTGTAGTAGGAGAATGAAAATTAAAGTAAACTAAGACTACATTCATTAACCTTGTGTGAGATTAAATTGCCATGGACCCCCTCCATTGTCAGTACATATATATATATATAAGTAAAATATATAAAGAGAGAGATTTAGAATTTACTATTATTATTATTTCATTCCAAGCTAAATAGCTGCAAATCATAAAACTATCCTATTAAATGCTGATCCTTTTATTAGTTCAATTTCTGATGCCATGCCAGTAATTTGTCTCCAAACCCAGCAAAGAGCACCATTATCATTATTATTCTTGCAGTTAGCAGGGGAGTTTTGCTAGGCAGTGGATTTTTACTAAGCACACCAAAACTTTAGAAAACTTGCTTTAAAGCAGCATGTGTTTTCTTTAAGCATTTGAACTTAACAACTTGATCATAATCTGCTGAATGCAAAACACATGCCATAGATCACATCAAATCACACTCTGGGAACACTTGGGAGGTGTGAAGCCCTTAGCAGTGCTACGCTGCACCACCTCAGTGACTCACGAACCCAACCAGTCCCTGCAAACATGTCTTGGTGCCATCACGATCTGCCCACCCAGGTGGTACAGGTGTCTTGCACTGCTGTGTGCCTGTGGTCTCTCGACAATGCACACGCAAATTAACTGAGCTTATTCTGGCACCCAGCCCTGCCACTGCCACCCATTTTTCTCTTATAACAGGTTTCCTGCTGACTAATTGGCACCAGAAAGGATGCCTTGGGAATGATGATCCCCCATCTCCTTTGATTGATGCGTGGTTAAAAAACACAAAATATTCCTACTTGGCCCAAATGACCAACTATTCTGAACCTAGTCACTGATTGCATACTCATGGTGTTAAGTCATAGGAATGTGCTGCTCCACAAAGTCACATCTTTACTGGTCTTTCCAAAGACGATAAGGCTAAAGTAATTTTCCTCTTCCTGCATTTCACAGTAAAAGGATGTCATGGAGTCTCCTTCTCTGGAGATCTTCCAAACCCACCTGGATGTGACGCTGTTTCCCGTGCACTGGCTGTCCCTGCTGGAGCAGGAGGGTTGGGCTGGATGATCTCTAGAGACGCCTTCCAACCTCACCTGTTTTGTGATTCTGTGATCATCACGGTTTATTACTATTCCTTTCAGTCAGTCACTATCACAACTGAGCTCTCTGCAAAAGGACAAAGGTAGCTTGGGCCAAAAGGGATTCTTTTTAATCATGGAAATTCAACTAGAGAAATACTCTGGCTGCCACAAAGTTCTCTGATGAAGAATTCTTCCCTTGAAAGAAAAATTCTGCCCCACAATGTGCCATTATTACACTATTTGCCAAAAAAAAAAATCGTAAATTTTGTCTAGAGTACTTCCAAAATTGTGTCATTGCAATATTTTTTGCACCATTTTAGACTCAGCTAAACATGAAATGCTAACAAAATTTCTACCTTCAGTTAGAGCAATAAAAATCTAGAGGAGAATTAATATTATATTCTTGAACTTGTATTTTCCAATCATGGGGACTGAGACTTCAAAGGAAGAAAAGATTGTAAGAAGCAAACAACATTACAGTCACTTCCACTTTTACCTCAAGAAATACTGGAACTGCACTCAGCATAGTTCTCTGGAAATACTTAACCACTGCCCTTCTTTTCCAGTCTAATAGTCACAGAGAAAGGCATTTTGATACACTTTACGTTGTCCTATTTGCTCTTTATTTGTAAAATGCCCTAGCACAAGATGGATGAGCATCAAAAGAGCTGCTGTCAGATATCGATCCAATTACACAGATTCATGTTAACACAGAGTAGCTCACCCGACACGTCACTGCATAAGTACGCAGACGGAGCTGAAACACAAAGTCACAGCTTATGAAGTTGTTAGACAAGTTCTTTGTATCAATATTGACATGATTCCCTGCTCTAGCCAGGCAAGAATTTCTTACAAAATATTTTATAAGTAGCGTAAGAAATACTTTCCTTCTTTTAAGTTTGATTTCCTAAGTCAAAGTCATTTACACACTGCAGCATACACAGATTTTCATTACAATTTGGGGTAACTTTTTTAGCCTTTTTCATCAGCGCAGGAAGGATATAATCTCTTTCTCTATGATAATCCCTTCATTCATAGCACAGTAACACTGCATTTTAAGTCAGACCGTGATAAATGTATTCCCTTTTTAGGAACAGACTTTGGTCTTCACATGAACAGGAAGGTGGGTATTTGCATCCAACAGCAGATTTTGGCTCTTAGGCAAAAAAAAAAAAAAAAAAAAAATCAATCCAAATCAGATAGAGCTGGTTTTCTGCAATTAAACTTCAGTGCATTGAGAGGAGAGAGATTTATGTCACTTTTGTTCTAAAATGTTTCTTTGTGCTATAGGTACAAAACATATCTCTGGGCCATTGAAATGCATGTTGCAAATTACAAGTAATTGAACAATGAATTAAATGTTAATGCTTTCATCTTGTGAACACATAAACACTTACTTACCTTTATTTGGGTAACTATAACTAACGTCAACTTACGTTTATGCCTTGGTAAGGTCAGGGCCAGGATTAAAATAGCAGCAAGAAGCTTTTGGAAGCATAGACAAGTGTTTTAACTTCACATATTTTTAGTAAGGAGACTAATTGGCCATCCAGACATGCACAAAGCACACGCACTCCTGCTGGAAAGTTGGAGACTCATGATTAAAAACATTGCTATGGTTGGAACTGCTGAAGCAATGGCTTTCAAAGGTTCATTTCTGCTAAATCACAGCCAGCTTTCACTCAGACAATCAGTAGTACTTATTATACTCATTAAGGCCTTTCTTCAAATCAGCTTTTCAAGCTTTGGCCTCATGTGGCTTTGGCACCACCAGATGTTCAGATAAAAAACTCGGGGCTCATTTGCTCATTTTTGTTTTTGTTTAGGATACTTCCTCCTTCCTCCCTTCTTGCATGTCAAGATGTTGTAACTGTATTTCTTTTCTGCTCGAACTTTTCAAAAATAATTCAAGCTCAGGCACAGCCCACGCGTGCAGCTTCAGGCTGGTGAGAGAAAGCGAGGAGTGAGTCATGATGGAGACATCTGGATGACGGGCTGGAGGGCTCCGGCTGGGGTTATTTCATCGCGCTTCCCAAGTGCTTTTCATCGGTAAATCTCACAGAAGTTTGCAGATGTTGAAAACCGTTATTCACAGCAGAGGAACTGACACGTTAAATGCACATTAAGTGTCTTTCCCAAGACCTCGCAGCAAGCTGTAGCATTGCAAAGAGTTGAAGACAGGCAATGTGATTTCCAGTCTCAGGCCTTTCTCTCCAGCCTGTCATTGCTATCCTATACAGTGTTAATGATTATAACGTGTATTTCAGGACTGTGTAACTGCTGTGCAGCATGCCAGAAGTGTCATGGCTAAGACTCCTAAAGTCAGGCTCTGAAACTGTACACTTAAATAAACAGCTAAGCTATTGCCACTGATGTGAATGCTTTTTCACTCCCTTTTAGCTGAAACAAAATTTAGAAAAAAAAAAAATGAAGAAAAGCCATTTTCTTTAACCTGAATCTTCGTTCTTGCTCTGCTCAACTCTTTCTCACCTCTTCTCCGTTGTTGTGTCTATTTCAGGCTCTTTTTCCCAATGCCTTTGCTAGCAGGTAAGTGCTCACAGCTGAAAGGCTTATCTTCGGTACTCATAACGTGGGCATTACCCAACACTCCCTCATTCCCAGGTGTAGCTACTTCCCTGCTCCTTCCCGTTACCAGCACATCCAACATTACTGTGAGGAAGGCTCCTCCTGGGCTGGACCAGGAGGATCCCACCGAGATGCTCCTAAAATCCCTTTTCTAAACCCACATCTGCCCTGGAGCAATAAGTGATGTGGTTTGCCCTGGAGAACTGAGCTGGATCACGGTGCTCCCCTCGTCAGACCTTGAGTTGCTCCTCTTCTCTCCCTTTCCTTTCTGATGCTTTATACTTGCCCAGATCTATGCTGGGTGCTGTCTGTGAATGGCTCCTACAAGGTCTCACTGTAAATAATTCTCCAAGCCCCTGGAAATGGTTAATTTCCCAAGGAACCCCGGCACTGAGAAAGCGGGACCTGAGAGCTGATCTGCAGGTATTTACCAGCTGGGTCAGATATCCTCTGACTGGACTTGTTCCTTGCCCCCAAGGACCGTGTTCAGCACAGGTCTGTGACAGCGCACTGCCAAAAGTACTCTTTGGTGGATAATAACAAAGACACTGCGATTATGAGACAGTGCAGAACCCCTTACAGATGTTCTTCCTATTGGCAGCTCTTTCCACACGAGCCATTTACCCAGCCACTGCATCCTGTGGATTATCATTTTCATGACCTTGTTCCTCTGGAAAAAAAAAAAAAAGAAAAAGGGGAAAAAAAAATCTTCTCATGTTATTTTCTTTCTTAGTCAGTACCGGATCCAGACTCTCCCCTGTGCTAAGGGAAAGGTTATAAAAACAAGGGCTTATAGTGCTTTTAGTCTTCATTAAGGCATGCACGGGGATGCATCAGCTGCATGGCAGATATGGAAGAAGAAAGACAAGATGGGACCCTTGCGTTTATATCTGCCTGTGCGGGCCTTCCTGAAGAAACTGAAAATGCCACTCATATGCAAAATAAAGAGTGCAGATGGGTTACAAACATAAGCTCTACAAAAGCAAAATCTTGCATATCTTTTCACACTCCTCTGAAGCAGACTGTAGCTGCTTGTAGCAGTATCTTTTGAAATAAAAAATTAAGTGTATAGAGCTCATTTCTTCAGGTTTGTGGTGATATTTTCATCATCCTTGATCCTTTCTAAGAATCATTTATAATGGAATGTCAGAAAATTTGAAAGAAGACATCCAGTTAAAGGCAATCCATTAAAATGGATTCAGCTCTCAGATGGAAAGGTATCAACCTGGAGCATCTATTCTCTAAAGTGAGAGCATAATATTTGCATTTATGCACAGATCAGTGACAACAGAATTTAGACTAACCTTTTTTCTAAAGGTCTTGACACAGAGAGGAAACAGACAACATGGTTTTGCTATCTTGATGTCCTTTACAGTTGGGGAAGTTGAAATATAAGGATACCCACTTCTCACCCCACTCAGTAGCAGAAGAAGGACTCTAAAGAACATGAAGTCTCCCATTTTTCCATCCCCATGAAGCCTCATAAGCTTTATTTTTCCTCTTCCCAGACATTTTGATCTGTGTGCTCATCCCTGAGGGAAAACACAAAGAATAGAAGGTAAGGCTCAGTTTAATGAGCCCTCAGTGCAAAAAAAGTTATGTCAGTAGTAGAGAAACTCCAGATAGAGGAAAAATAGAGGTCAAAAATAAAATACTAACTTGGAATATAAGGATCTAGATGATCTTTATCCAATATAAGAAACTTTTTTAAAAAATACAGCAATATGGCAGTGACCATTCTGTGCTGTACAAATGCTATTTTATCTTCAGAAGTGTTCAGTGGGATTTTTTTTTCTTCCATGGTCAGCTGAAGATGCTCATATTATTAGGAAAGAGTGTCAGGAAACGAATATAAATGTTATTGTGAGAGGAAACCTGTTTCAACTCCCATGATTACAGTTTAAAACAGCTGCACCCCACAAGAACAATAGAAAGATTTATTTGTCTTATAAGTCCCAATGTTATAAAGAAAAAAAAAAAGCCTGGATTCTGTGAACACAAAAGAGAGAGAGAAGAAGAGAGCACAAAAGAGTAGTGATGCACATTTATATATGAAAAGAAAAAAAAAATACTGCTTAATGTTTAACAGATTTTTTTTTAGTTCAGAGAATAGACCCCCTTCTGCCCCCTCCCCCCCAATATCCTAAGTAAAATAATGAATTTTATAAAAGGTATATTCTATATGCTCTGTACAGGCACATACTAGAGAGGCATGTACAGAGCACAAAAATGGAGCACCTATACAGCAGGTCCGCCTGTGTTTGCTGAGCACATTACAGACCCTTTGCACATCTTGGTCCTATGCAATGATTTCCTTCTCTTCCAACTGGCATCCCACAGTATGATAATGTCTTATTTTCACCTGATGTTTCTGCTATGGGACGAGCAAGCTGGTCCTAGTGAAAATCCAGCTGCACATCAGCAGGGCAGACCTGGGTCACAGGAAAACTAAGATTTGTTTCGAACCAGTAAATGCATGGGCCAGAGTGAGCGTTCCCTTTGCCTCCTGTGTCTGCTTCCTATTTGCAGTCACTGGTGCCACCAAACCGGTTTTGAAGGGCTGGTGTTTCATTTCAGGGACCCGTCTCCCAGACACCCTCCACGAAATGGCACACTGCTTTTGCAGGGAGCCAGGCAAAGTGAGAGCAGATGGAAAATCACACTCAGTTCAGCCACCATCTCATGACTGCAAGAAACATCTTACCCCCGGACTGCTGTTTTACAGCTGAAAGGAGAAAGTCTGCTCCTCAGCTGAGAAAACAACAAAAAAGAAACAATGGTCATTAATGTGCATTATGAAAAAACAAAGCAGAAGGAAACTGAGGAAACAAAAACAATAAAAAGGAAAGCTCATCCATCAGAAACAACCTCTGAGCAGATAGTACAGCCTACAAAGAGAGAGCCTCCCTGCATTTCACTAACACAACCACTGTGTATTTAAACTGCTCCTGTTGTTCTGCAACGTTGTTGCTTCAGCTGTGAGGGAGATAAGTAATAATATTTTATGAGACTTACACAAAAAGAATTGCTCGGCTACCTTTTGAAATCCTCAACTAGAAGTCAAAATTCACTCCAATTCCATTCAACTGGTGTATTTATTTTTTTTCTGGTCAATATGGCATCTCTTGATTGCCTGATCTAAAATACTAGTTTCATGGAATTCCCTGCTATCACTTTTTATTTTTCTGTTCAGAAACATTAGCCTTAGAAAGTGTGAAAAATGAAAGATTTTGGTTATAATAGCGTGATCAGCCAGGAAATTTACGTTTTACTTCCAACTCTGCCATGAATGTAAATCCCTCTGACAAATCCCTGGATCTCTCCATGTTTCATTTCCCCATACTGTAAACAAAGAATTGACTATTTTAAATATCTGTAAGAAGCAATGATGTACATTTCTAAGTACAAATACAAATACAAATTATTATTGGAAGTGTGCTCAGATATCACCTTCTCTTATTGGGGACTATAAATTAGGATTTGAAGGGCACAGAAGTCTGCATGCCATTTTGCTCAACAAGCTGAAAGAAAACAACACAGTTAAGTGTTTCAGAAATAGGTTTCCTTTCCTAAGCAAAGGAGCAGTCATGGATTCATTGAAATGATTAACTTATTTATATAGTAATTTTGGAAAGAAAATATATGACTCTTTGCACCGTTTAATTTGGTATCCCTTCCCTATCCCTGTGGTAGATGCACAGGGTGTGATCCACCTTATCCCATTTCTCAGAAAATTTCAGCAAGATTTTCAAGTCAATATGTCCAAAATAGTAGCTATTCTTTAAGTGTCTTTTTCATTTCCTTTTGTCTTTTTTTTTTTTTTTGATCTTACTGGATTCTGCAATAATCCTAGTATTCAGATGAGCTAGTTTCAAGCAGATATTTTCAGTTCTTCTTCATTCAGAGACACCAGTAAGCATGACTCAATTTTTCAGACCATCCATATCAGCAGCACTGATTTGAGCTAAAGATGCACCAAAAGTTGGGTTGACAAGCACAGGGCAAAGGAGAACTACCCCAGTTCTTTGGAACCAAAAGAAAAAGGAGTCTCAAAGTCATTTTATCTTGAATGAATAAATAAACAACAGCTTAGCGATTCTTTCCTAGCCTGCTGCTCTTTCCTAGCCCCTGCTAGGGGCTCCCCTAGCCCCTGCTCTGATCAGGGGAATTAAATTCTGATTTCACTTGGGATGGACACTTTTGGGCTATTGCCAGTCTACTCAAAGTTATGTGGCTCCACAAACCCCAGGTGACTCAGTCACGTTAGTTCAAATAAATAAATAAATAAATAAATATTAGCTTAGGAGAGAAATTGAAGATACAATAGAGTAGCAATAACCTTATTGTTATTATTCACATAAATCACCCAATCCTGAATCCATCAGGCAAGAAAAAGAGAGTAATTCTTTATTTTCCAGAAAGGGGATACTTTTTTGTGTGCTTTTTTCTTCTTTTTAATTACAGTTTTTCTTCTTTTTAATTTTGAGTTTTAATTATTTGTTATAAGCCAAAAAGTAAATAAAACTACATGATTATGCAAGATATTCTGCTTTGCTAGCCAGGGAGCTAAAGACACTTTACCAAGAGTTGTTTGAAGTGCAGTATCTTTTCTTTTCAGGACTCATCTTTCTAGCTCAACTCTGCTTTCTTTCAAAATGATTCTATTTTCTTCTTGAGTGGCTTTGAGATTGTAACAACTGAAAGAAAACCTTTCTGCAACACTGTCCTTCGTACAAAAAATCATTTTGACATGATGCACATAGGTTGTTCCTTCTGCTTGCTAATTTGGCACCTCTCCTCTTGAATTCAGCTGGCAAGAAAGTCAGACAGCCGTTAAAGAAATGCTTGTCCTAAGGCAGGCCCAGCCTGTGCAGGTGGCATTAGCAGAAGTATAAAGTCACTCTAAAACCAGTAAAAATAAAGTTCAAAACAAGCACCACTTCCCAAATCCCTGCTTCAATCATGCAAAGATTTTTACTGCAATGCATCTATAAGGAACAAAAAGAACTAAGCAAGTGCTGTTTTTACTGTCATATTTCTCATATCATGTTAGCCACACGAATAGCATTTACACAAAGAGGAAATTCTTACATGAGCATCACTATATAAATATAGCTCTGAGTATTAGGATGCAAATAACTGCTTTACAGGTCAGATGGTTATGGGTTACACTAAAGAATTTGGACACAATTATTATTCTGTAGTCAATACAAACTACAGGGTGAATACGGGATAGATGGTTATAGACCATATGCACAGGGAAGACACAAATGTTAGCTACTCCTCCTCCAAAAATACAACATTTTAACCCTTAGGTATGATTTCCTGTCAAATATCCGGTTTTGGAATCAGGAAATGAGTAACCCTATCAACACCATATTTTCCTCACCAATAAGAAACAAGATTCGCTTTGAGGGACAATTTTCAGTGAAAGGGGTTTTATTGCCACCATTGGTATTCATGTTTGGAACAATTTAAATAATATTTTCATGACAGAACAAAGGAGTCAAACATTGGGAGAAAGAGTCATGTTCTGTGTTTTGGGGAAAAAGAGCCACAAAATACAGTGAAACTCATCACTCAACTCTAAGCTAATAAAGGGTGGAAAAAGCATTACAGCCAGCAGTTCACCAGCAGCCCAGAGATATTACCAGTAACAGGCCAAGAAATTTATTACCTACTTTGTGAGGGCTGGTTCACTGAAGATCCTGTTGAAAATAGTACCACAGCTCCAACTTCTGAACCCAACAGTTTGCCTGACAATGAGAACCTTCAGATGTACTTTTTCCTGGACGGCTGCTTTAGATCCAAATCCCAGGCTTCCCCTTAGGGCATCTGAGACAAGACTGCACTTTGCCTGCACATGAGGAAGGTCATCCCCAGGTTTCACGGGCAGATGCAGGGCTCCCTTTACCCTTCCTGGCCATGAGGGTAACACACGTTGAGCTCAGGGTCCTCTTCTACCACCTGGCACCAGACACAAAAGGATAATGCAAATGCTTAAAAACACACTGCTTCTTCCCAAGCACAGATGGAGTGAAAAACAATTGCTCTCTTCTTCTCAAAAATATTCCAAGGAATGCCTTTGTGATCTTTCTAAATAAGATAAGTAAATATTGGCTTACCCTGTCTTTCCCTTGATTTCTTCTCCGAATTGCTGGGGAGCGTGACACTGCACAATACAAGAACTACATTATTGCTGAACCTGTAGTGACCACAACAAATGGAGTTGAATTTGTTGGAGCGTTTTCATTACAAATCTCTGCTTTCAATTAGTTCCAACTTTCTACACTTTTTACCTTTTAATCTGAAATTTCCCACGCTTGCTTCCTGTCTTAATATCATGTATTTAGAAAATCAGTGGAGAAAGTGAATAAAGCAAAGTCAATCCAAAGTGTTTTGAACAAAATGGAAGGAGAAAATACATGCCCTTCCCTTAACTACAGGAAGTGGTTGTGGGTTTAGTTTGCTCAACTTTAAAAACAAAACAAAACAAAACAAAACAACAACAGCAAAAAAAAAAAAAAAAAAAGCCCACAAAAAATATAGCTTAAAAGTTAACAGAATTGGACAGTTTCAGTGAAAGCTATGAGGGGATGAACATCAGTAGTGCCTGCTGTGATGAGCCCTGGTCGACCCCGATGCCAACATCCATGTCCCATCAGCAATGTTCACCTCCTCTTGCTGCTCAGAGAATACCAGAGATCAGCTTGTGATTTTCATGGAGGTCTCATTGCCTCACAGGTCTCCTGTCACTCGCAGCTCTCTCACTGAAGCTACTGGCAGGGTTGGATGGGTTTTGTGGCTGCAGCCCTTATCACAGACGACTGGCTGAAGAAGGTCATTTTGCTTCTCAGCATGGGATGTCAGGGGTAGGAAGAAGGACTTCTTTAAACACGGCAGTAATAAGAGGAAATGAAAATAAGGTAAAATGTGCTCTCGCTGATGAATGAGAGCATACAGAGAAGGCATAGGTACTGAATGTGTTCTTTGTTTCACTGTTTCACTGTTTATTATAAGGCTAGCCCTCAGGAATCCTAGAGCCTGGAAACAAGACTTCCAAAAGGAAGATTTGCCTTTCATTGAGGAGGATTAGATCATTTAGGCAAATCTGATACCTACAAATTTATCAGCCCCAATGGGATATACCCATAAGTACTGGTGAGGCTGGCAGATGTCATTGTTAGAGCACTCTAGATTCCCTGTATCTTTGAAAAGATACAGGGAATAGGAGAGGTGTCTGAGGACTGGAGCAAGTCTAATGTCACTCCAGTCTCCAAAAAGGGCAATAAGAAGGATCCAGAGAACTACAGGCCAGTCAACCTCACTTCCATCCCCGGAAAGGTGATGAAACAACTTATTCTGGATATTATCTCTAGGCATGTGAAGAATAAGAAGGTGATCAGCAGTAGTAAGCATGGATTCACCAAAGGGAAATCATGTTTAACCAACCTGGTAGCCTTCTATTATGGAATGACTGGCTGGGTAGATGAGGTGAGAGCAGTGGGTGTTGTTTATGTTCACTAGAGCAAGGCTTTTGACACAGTATCCCATATCTTCAGAGAATCACAGAATCACAGGATGGTTAAGGCTGAAAGGGGCCCCTAGAGATCATCTAGTCTAACTCTCGAGTAGGGAAAGGGTAGGGGTAAGCGTAAGGGTAAGCGTAAGGGTAAGGGTAAGGGTAAGGGTAAGGGTAAGGGTAAGGGTAAGGGTAAGGGTAAGGGTAAGGGTAAGGCTTCCTCACAGGCAAGCTCAGAAAGTGCAGGCTAGATGTCTGCAAACTCTATTGAGAACTAACTGAATAGCAGAGCTCAAAGGGATTGGAATCAGTGGTGCAGGGTCCAGTTGGAGGCCTACAGCTAGTGGTGTTCCCCAGGAGTCAGTACTGGGTCCAACCTTGTTCAATTTATTCATCAGTGACCTGGATTAAAGGATAGAGCACACCTTATGCAACTTGATTGGTGATACAAAACTGATAGATCTGATACAAAGGAGAACTTTTGAGAAGTGATACAAAACTGATAGATCGGAGGGTTTTCTTGCCATCCAGAGGGACCCCAACGTAATGGAGAAATGTCAG
This sequence comes from Nothoprocta perdicaria, assembly GCF_003342845.1. Lineage (NCBI taxonomy): Eukaryota > Metazoa > Chordata > Aves > Tinamiformes > Tinamidae > Nothoprocta > Nothoprocta perdicaria. The sequence goes on along the minus strand of NW_020455261.1, from coordinate 1,329,438 downwards.
ACAGCAGCCTTATGAATTTCAACAAATGCCAAGTACAGGGTTCTACACCCAATGAGGAAAAACCCCATGCGCCAGTACAAGCTGGGGGATGACCTACTGGAGAGCAACTCTGCAGAAAAGGACCTGGGAGTTCTGGTGGACAGCAAGCCGACCATGAGCCAGCAATGTGCCCTTGTTAAGAAGGTCAATGGTCTCCTGGGGTGCGTGAGGAAGGGCATGGCCAGGAGGTGAAGGGAGCGGATCCTCCCTCTCTACTCAGCCCCGGTGAAGCCATATCTGTGGTGCTGGGTCCAGTGCTAAGTTCCCCAGTACAAGAGGGAGATGGAACTACTGGAGGAAGTTGATCATAGGGCTGCAAAGATGATTAAGGACCTGGAGTATAGGCTTCAGCATCCTGGAGCCTTTGAGGAGAGTCTGAGAGAGCTAGGATTATTTTGCCTGGAGAAGAGAAGGCTGAGGGAGGGACCTTATCAGTGTATATAAATATATAAAGGGAGAGTTTAAAGGCAGTGAGCCCAAACTCTTTTCAGTAGTGCCCAGCAACAGGACATAAGCAAACTGAAACACAGGAAGGTCCATCCAAACCTGAGGAAAAGTTTCTTGACCATGAGAGTGACAGAATCCTGGCAGAGGCTGCCCAGAGAGGTTGTGGAGTCTTCTTCTCTAGAAGTAGTCAGCACTTGCCTGAATACTACCCTGTGCAATATGCTCTGGGTGACCATGCTTTTGAGGGGGGTTGCACTAGATTTTCTCCAGAGGACCATTTCAAATTGAGCTCCTCTGGGTTTCTGTGATTCTGTGACTACAAGCAAGTCGATGGGTTATTTTAGCTCTTCTTAACTGCTGTAAAGGCCAGCTGTCCAAAGCAATGAGCAACATAAAAAGGGCTTTTAGTTCATTAACAATTCCCTGAACTACCCGGACCACTTCTTCTTCATTCCCTGCACTAATGGAAAGGATGTGTGGCTCACATAACAGTAGAGCACTGCACATTTGCAATGACAGACTATATAATTCTGCCATGGACAGATATACACTAGAAAAAAAAGTTTATTGCATGGACAAAAATATTTTTCTTGGCCTATAGATCTATTCAATACTACATATGAGAATAGGAGCAGAGACACTATAGACATGCATTAGCTAGCCATTAAGAGAGTTAGTAAAATAAAAACTGGATCAAATCTCTCCAAAACAAACATGAATTAAACCTATTTCTACAGTTGAGGAATATTTATGTGACATCTCTCAAGCCAGTATTTCTTATTTGCAAATCCTGTTGTTCATAGATGATCAGAAATTCGCTAACAGTATTTTCCTCCCAGCAGAAAAAGTCAATTGATGAAGAGTGCAAGATTTTACAGAAACATTCCATTCTTGCATTGTTTCACATAAGGAAAAGAGGCAGAAGAAAATTTCCACTAACATTCTTTTTGGATAGCTCTAAAATTAAGTAATTTGTCTTTTCACTTCAAAAAAAAATAGTTCCACTTTAAGAATTTGTTTGCAGAGTGTTAACATTAAGACCATTTGTTTCAATTCATGCATAGAATTAACATTTTGTTTTAAGATAAATTAATTTCAATTTCATTATTTTCTCTTAAGCTTGTATAATTTGCCAACAAGCAGAAAGTCTGATTCCTGTTCGGTTGTTGTGGTCATTGACTACTTTCTGGTGGTATCAGCTGTACAAAGATACCACTTCATGAATGTCTGAACTAAACTTGAGTGCATCATTGGATAGCACAAAGATTAAGTTAAAAAAAATCCCATATTGTATTCATATGATATAACATACAATCATGCGAACTTCAGAGAGCTGGGTTTTTTTGGTTTTTTTTTTTTTTTTGCTTTATTATAAGGTATGTAAAAGGTATATATGTTTGTAAAATTGCTTTTCATAGGGATATCTCACTGCACAAAATTAGCAATGCCAATTTGTGCCAATTACACCTTTCCGTGAGTTAAAATAATGTTTCTATGGATGCTCTGAAATAACAGCACAATAATGGAAGCCTGCCATGATGTTTGAAGTCTGTAACAACCTCTAAGTCGATGGAAGGTACTGAAAGGACCTGGTGGACAATGCATAAAATGCTTCCTAGGAACACCTAGAAGCACAGACCTTGCAGAGAAGGATGTATTTAGCTCACTGATTTGGAAAAAGAGGGTAAGTCATTTTTAGAACAAGATGGTGAAGAAAGTCACACAGACACAATAAAAGAGGTATGGGCTTCTACTTACAATTATGGGTTTAGCTGTTCATTTTTCTCTTGCATATACAGCAGTCAATCTTAAAATTTGGCAGCTTTGGTTAGATAAATGAACAGTTACTCTGCTACTTCCTTCTATTCTCTTCAAATAGTTGATGATGAGCACATCCTATTAATTAAAGCAGAAAGAAAATAACATCTCATGGAAAAGAAAAGCTACACATTAAGTCTTGTAGCAGCTCAACTACCACATCCTTCTGCTGCAACCTCTTGAATGTCTGTGGTTTGGGAGAGACATCCCACCCACAGAGGCCTCTGGGACGAGGGATGAGTATCAGGATGCGTCAAATCCAAATCAAAATCATCTGACAAAGAAATTCCTAGAAGACCAACCTGTCAGTCGGATGTTGGGTATCATGACAAGAGACAAGGTTTAAGCGAGTATTGAAGCACTTATTGAAGTGCTCATTCCTATGGATAGATCTATTGCAGGGAAAGAGTAGCATGAAAGAGAAAGCGGCACATACCTGTAGGCTGCAGCATAATAAATAACTAACTTATGAAACAATAGAAATAAATCAGCCAAGATGCAGAGAAAACATGTATCGGGTAATTAATTATCCACTAAGGAAGTATCATTCACAGTGATATTGGCTGTGAGTCTTCACTACTTATAAAGTAATTTTTCTTGTTCCTTCTTCACCAGTTGTTTTTTGTATTCCCCATTAAATGTTTTTTTTTTTCCATTTTCATTACATTTGATACTAGCCAAGATTAAGCACTGCCATAAATTAAGACAGAAAAGTAAATGAAAATAACTCAAGAAGTTCTGTATTCATTCATATTTATTCAATAGTTGTTAAGATAGATCACACAGCCCGTGATAGACACACTTATCTGTCTGTGAGACTGTATCCCAAGGCCATCAGGTACAGTGCAGTCAGGACCCGGTATGTCAGAAATGTCAGAACTAGATTTGGAAACCTTGTAGGCAGAAAGCATCATGAACAGGGCATGCAGAGAGTAGATTGGGGAAGACTCCTTTTGAAGTCATGCTGTAATTTGACAGAACACCTGGTCACAAAAAATGAGAAAAAATGAAACCCAGATGATTATGGGGCAGTTCTTTCTAAATTCCATAGTAAGCTTAATCACGATTAAGTCTAAATTAAACCTAACTATATTCTTCTCTCTTTTATTAGATTCTTTCTTATTTATCCAACCACAGAGTTGAGGTCATTCTAGACTTTGTGTGCCACATTAAGCAAATTATACTGATGTTAAGATAGATGAAGCAAAGTGAAGGAAAAGGGTTACATGATACTAACAGAATTAAGCAAATGTTTTTAATATGTAATATCTAAGGTTTTATCAGGCAATAATAATCAAAACTTTTCTGTTCTATTTCATATTTCCAACACTAGACGATGATTTTGCCATGTTGAAATCTAGCCCAAAAGAGAATTTACTTCCAACACTACAAAAATTGAATTATTTTACCACTAAAATTCTCAATGCAATAATACTTTTAAAAGTTCACTGAAATTTAAAGGATTCTACAAGCTTGCAGTTCCCTCTGTTAGCTTTATGTGTGTGCGTCCTTATTTTTTACTACATATTTTCCCAAGACAGGAAGAAAAGTAAGAGCTGAGGTCTATACTTTATCTGTTACTATTATTGAATTAAATTCCTCTTATTTTGGAAAAAAAATAAATAATATAACAGACATATCTTTTTCTCCTATACAGGCAGTCTCAACTTTCCTGTGAGTTCCAACTAATAAAGCATATTTAAAAACATCTATATCTTTCTGTTCTTCATACTAGGCTAATACTTCCATACTGTATCTCAGAAATAATAGTAACAACTTAAGTCTATACCAACGACTATCAGGGATAGATCTGTGAAAAAGATATATATTATTGACATCTGCACATCTGTTGATTGCACTAAATACAGAGGCCTAAGAAGGCACCAGCTGTCAACATTTTTTCAGTACACTATGAAAAATATTCTGATAGTACTCTGAAAAATACTATCAGAGTATTTTTCATAGTATTCAGATACTATGAAAAAGTACTGTGAAAGTAATATTTCTGTAATAGATTTGACAGAAGTGAAGGACACAGCTTACTAGTGGCAGTTAAGGCCACATTTTTATCCAAGAAGGGGAAATATACTCACTTTCAAAAAATTTCTCAGGGAAAGGAGAGGCCTAATGTGTATTGACTTGATGTTTTTATAAATGTAAGACAGAAATCTTTACTGCACAATATTTTCAGTCCTTAAAAGTCTTTCAGTAAAGTTTATTTTTAGGATGAAAAAAAAGGACAGCAAAAGTAAAGATGTAAGTACGTATCTTCCTTCAATTAGATATTTTGATCTGTTAGGAAATACTCCTTGGGAACAGATTTTATTTTCTAGGAGATAACTCATTTAAAGCAAGAGCAGGTGGGTACGTGAGCCAGTTTGCTTTACATAGCTGACACCACAGGAACTTAATGATCCCCATGAAGGACTGCAAATTATGTCCACTTTTATTTCATCATTATTTCTAAACAAGGAGAAATTTTGCCCTGTGCCTTTGTGATACCTTGACTGTGATACTCCTTTGGTATCAAGAGTATTTACTGGTTCCCCAAACCACATTTCTTTTTACTTGCCCCTGAGACTCCTTTGATATCCCATTTTGTTCACTTACAGTTTCACCAGTGAAACTGAGACAGAAGAAAAGACAGAGAAGTGTAACACAGCAATGAACCCATGGAAACTTGGGAACATCCTGTTCCCAAGTGAAAGCTGCAGCCTAGAAAGCACATTCCTAGCAATGGGGTCTTGACTGGTGGTTTCCTTTTCTTAGTATTTCCATATTCTTGAAGCTTCTTGTTGAATTGACAGATGACAAAATAATGACTCTTCTCTGCACTAAGTGTTATATTAAGAAGGCTTTTAATTATGCAGCCAGTGAAAGAATGCCACAGACCACAAGGCAGCTGCACCCAGGACTATAGCTAGTCAAACTGGCTTTGGTGGGTAGACCCTGTTCTCATGCCAGTTCCTCTCTCCTGCATTGATGGTGCCAGATTCCCCTTCTATATCCTCCCTGCCCAAAAAGGAGATTACAGGCATTTCTGAGTTTTTTCTTGCTTATCAGGGTCTACAGAAGTGAAACAGGGCAAGGTCAGGGTTGCCATGTGAGCACTATTAAAACCTCAACTAAAACCCATGTGTTTGTGGGACATGTTCCTGCTACAGAGTTTTCCGCAGAGCGAATTGCAGCACATACCTGCCAAGCAGTGCTCTTTGGCAGCTATTCACCTACTTTACTAAGGGTCCAAAGCGGTTGGGAAACACTCAGCAGCAGCCACAGCCTGACCTCAGAGCTGCAGACCGTGTGGGGTGATGCTCTGAGGCAGGCTAAGTTGCTACCTACAGCCTCCCGAATTTGCTATTGCAAACACAGGGAGCAGACAGAGCTCCTGCTAGTCTCTACAGAGGCAGTTTATTACCAGATTCCTGTGAAAAGTTCTGGCTTTATTCCCAGGTACTTGAGAGAACTTTTGGCTTCCAATTTACCATAAAATATGTAGATTGATTTCAGGCAGAATTTTTGACTCACAGTAAAAAAATCCCTCTGCTGCCACACAAATTTTAACTCTCTTTAACAAACTCAGCCTTGAGGCTTTTCCAGTTGGCTTTCTATAGATGGAAAGAGAGAATCACTGAGTTAAGTTGCAGGGTTATCAGGGAGCTATTGGTGCACCCATTACCTAACCAACTTAAGTGTCAGAGGGCAGCCAAGGCTGCAGATGCATTTACTCCTGGTTTTAGGGTGAACAAATGCGTTTCACCAGAGGGCACATCTGCCCCGGATCCTGCAAAGCATCCGCTGGGTGAGGGAGCCCCGGCTCACAGCCCGTGCTGCGGATCCTGGCCTGGCTCTGGAATCCCCATCCCTGGGGGTGTTAAAATAGCTGCGCTGCGAGGGACAGAGATTCTCTCCACCCACTTGTGTTATCCATTTCCTGCAATTACAAAGCTGTCTGTAACTAAAGAAGGCTTTTTCACCCTCTTTTTCGGTGCTCTTCCAAATGTTTACAGCTGCACTGTCACAATCGGCATATGTGGCTTTCCTATTTACTGTTAAATTACAGCAGAATTCCCCTAACTGTCAGGAGAAGAAACATTATAAAAGAGAATATTAAACACACATACAGCAGCGAAGGTAAGAAAGAAAAGAGAAAAAATAATGAGACTGCATTTACTAAGTGTTTGAAGGTACTTGTGCATGGCTTATGAAGCCATATGAAGTAGAGAAATTCAGGTTCCACAGATCTGCAAAAACTGTGATAAACCTGATTATTATTTTAAAAGAAATACACTTTCATCGAGCCCTGAACCATATTTTCCCAGCGAATCTTGCACAAACAGAACTAGTTCTCATTTTCAAGCACTTTTCAAATAATGATGCAGATTTCCTTGGTGCATGTAGTTTCATTATGAATTATATATCCTACTATATAATGTATATTAAATGATTGCAACAGAAATTCTGCTCTCCTGAAAAAGTTCAATGTAACACTGTAGGATTATATGATAGTGTGTAGGCACACAGCAGATTCTACTATGCAATATGAATACCCCTAAACATCCCAAATTTCTGTACACTCATTAGCACCGGGCAAGTGGGCTTATTTCTCAGGCTGCGTTTCTGACAGTTCACTGGATGAACCGAGGCCCTTTCCCAGTGCTCTTTCTAAGCACTAGCACAGAAACTGGATTCGGCACTGGGGCTGTGAGGAGGCAGAGTATTGAAAATGAATGACTCTTGACTGTATGGAAATCCAGGAAAGTGGCGGCGTTCGTAAGAAATGAGAAAACATAGCAGTCGAAGCAGAAAATGTGAGCTTCTATTAAGGTTAAGCTCTAATGTACAGTATTGGACTGATATTGTTTTAACACAAAGGCTGTGGTCTCCTGTGAGCATAGCTGACTTCAGAATACATGGTGTTTATGAGGGGCAGGACTCCCAGCTGTTTCACAGACTGCTGTGCATGGTGAGGGTTATTCAGCTCCCAGAATGGATGAGATGAGACAAAAAAAGGTCAAACACAATCACTACAGGCTTCTCCAGTATGTATTTGTGGGCAACGCCGTCTATTCATTTCAATGCTAAAACTTTCACTAACACTGGCTGAAAGAATTAATCTCTTGTACTTTCAGGTCGTTACTTTTCAGGTCATGGGATGTACACCATGTGAGAAGCAAGAGGAAAAAAGGAAAACCACTAGCAATATGCATCACTAAAGCACAAAACAGAATAGACTTATTTAGTGATCAAGGAGAGAAGCAGAAGTACGTAATAAAAAAGGAGTTGCTGTAATCTTCTGTAATCTCTCTGCTATTCATTGATCCTTGCTGCAATCTTTACAAGATTATAACAGGCTGCTTCCAGGTGCTTTCTACATATTCCTGATTTTTATTGTCTTTGCTGCTGCTGCATTGGCTGGAGCAGTACTTGCTTGAGCAGACACATTGCTGTAATACCAGAATCGTGCAGACACCTTGCTTTGTGAGGCTGGGGTGGATGGCCATCTTCTGAAAACTGGCAAAAGGAAGCACAGAGAAACTGCACTGTGTAAAGCTTGAGCAGAAACTTTGAGCTCCACACTCATGCGCTCCTTAGCCTTCCCAGTACGGAAATCAGGGATCATCCGTTGCCCAGGCTGGTCAAGTTCACCATGGCAGGGCCACATGCTACTTCCACAAGACCAAATGGACATCGCTCAACGACAACAAATTTTGCTTCACGTTCACTAACCAGTTTAGAGCATAACTGATGCCACTTGTTCAGGAGAACCTACTTATTTTTCTTTTCTCCCTTTTTTATAAAGAGAATACTAAACTGGCTATTTTAAATGAAGGACCTGATTCAAGGGAATATCTATCCCTCAAAAAACAGGCTAACAACTTTCTAAAAACAGCAGTGTTTCAGCTCTCACCTTTCATAATAAGTAGTTTATATTATAATCTATCACTTCGTAACAGATTTCAGCAAAAATGAAATTATTTCTCAAAATAGCACAAAAAGGTGGCGTAAAAAAAAGCTTATTCTGCTTTAATATAAGCAGATTTAACAAGATGCTGTGTTTAGTACAAAGGAGGGAAAACTTGAGGACGGTGTTAGTTTTCATAAAGGTACAAATAACAACAGTATTGATTTTTAGACATAATCACTGAAATGCACTGATATTTTTAATACTTTAGTGATTTCTTTGGCTTTTTTAGCAATTTCAGGAGAAGTATATGTAGAACATAAGGACTTTATTATGCATGTTCACACTGCAAATATAATAAGTTTAATTCTTTCTTCTGCCCATTTCTAGGCTAACCAGATCCTGAATGAACTTTGATCTCATTCGTGACATTCAAGAAAGCCAGCTGTCCTTTTATAACATTGGTTATTATGCCAGACATCAACAAAAACAAACATTAAATTTGCAGTTCAGTTCCCCTTCTGCTTTCTGGAGCTGTGCGTCTTCTAAACTCTACCAAAAGAAAGACCCAACAGCTGAAAAAACACCATTATCCATTTTGACTTTGACATAAAGAGCTAACAAGAGCATGGATAACAGCCCATAAAAAGGCCTTTAAAATAAAAGTATTTTATGTTCAGAGCAAGTGAAGGATTTAAAGTTGGAAGTGAGTTACCTTTTGGCAAGTTACTATATTTTATTCTGGGATAAAAATATTTAGTGGCTTTAGACAAAATTATTTTCCATACTTCCCTTTGAAAATAAGCACAAGATAAAAACAGATGTTGGAACTCTTGCATATGGGTATTTTAGGGAACCCGGCACATTTTTATTATGTAATGAACAAATAATATTTTGCAATTACTCTGTCAAAACATCTATGTGCCTTGCATATGTAAATAGAGAGATGAAAAAGTTCTTGCCACAATTTTTGTTCTTTTTACAACATTCCTCCCTTGACAGAACAATTTTAAGACAGTGAGTTTGAAACAGAATTTACTAGATGCTAGTGTCAATCAAAGATCCAGCTATACATGTCACATAAAGTTGCATTAACAGGGCAATAAAATTGCAGCAAAGAACTCTGAAGTTCCCTGCACAAACTTAATCTAACTACTGTGTGCTTATATCTTATGATACAATTTTAAAGCATGAAGGTTTTTTTGGCATCTGTGCCTCATTCCCAGCATGAAACAGGTTTTGTACCTTAAATGAGCAACTATTCAACATTCTGTATGTACAAGTATTTGTTTAATCCTTATTGCTCAGGGCACAACCCTCTCTCAATTATTTCACGCTATCCAAGGTATTCTGCAGTCTAAATCACCACACTGCTCACAGGAATCTTAGAAAAAGATTTCTTAAAATACAGCAATGTTCACTAATACACCCTCTCATGTCTACAAATCTATTTTAGCTAGGAGAGTAGCTTTTTTTCTTCCATTTTCGCAGCTGGGAGCTCAGGCTCTGAGAGTTTAAGGTAAAAAATAGTCAATGCCCTAACTAGAAACAGGGAGCACTGCATGGCACCTTGTATATCCAGAAGCGTTTGGTGCCAGGTGGCAGGCCGGGCGCTCTGAAACCGCGGGGCTCATCGGGGGACACGTTGGGCACACGCCTGCATTAGCAGCGGTGGCCGTGCTGCTCATCCCCGTCCATCCACTCAACTTCCACATCTCACAGAGAGGAGTCTTCCCAGCAGCAGGCGCTCATGACACCCAGAACTGATTCCTCTCCCTGCCTGCCCGCTCCGCAGCTTTCACAGGCTTTAATCGCTTGGATTGGTCTCAGTCTACTTTCTACTTGCTTCTACAATCTGCTCAAATGTAGATTGTTGTAAGTTTGCACTGAATTTTAAACAGGTGTATTTTAAAATGGAAAATTATGCTCAGTGGGATTTTTAGGTTGATTTAAATTGATAATCTGCACGTAAATCTCTATTTTTTGCAGGAAGCACAGCATATTCTCCAAAATGAGAGTGCCTACTTGCTGACAACAGAATGAATTGCAAGTTAGCTCAATTGAGTATGTATTTTTAAGCATAGAAATTAAAGGTCAGGCATTTGAAAAACAAAGAATTGCTTTAAAGTGGTGACAATAGTTTTGGAGAGCGGTAACATAGGCAAGGAGGTTAGCAACAAAGCAGATAAACTGGGGATCCCACTGCAGAGAATATGATATGCTTGAAGGTAATAAGGAACTGTTGCACCACCACCACCAGCACCAGCACCAGTGAATCCATGGGAATAGCACCCTCCTCATACATTCAAGAGGGAGGGAAGAAAGGAGAAAGGGAAGAAAGGAAGGAGCTGGGAGGAGGGTCAGGCATGTGCCTTTCCATGGGCCAGACTTGGGGCTGGGGCTAGTTGTGTGCATCTGTCAAGCTCTTCCATTACTTTACCTCTTAGATTTCTGTTGTCTCTGACTTCCAACTCCTTTCGTAGGGGTCAGTACCATCCTTATTAAGTCTTAATGCAAGTCCACAGTGTGCACTGTTTTCTAAGTGTAAACACTTCTGCCTAGATGCCCCTATGAACTGTGAGCATCTATGATCTCCAACACAAACACACACACACAAAAGCAGGGAACAGTCACTAGCACACAAAAGTCATAGCTCAAAACCTTTTTACACAGAGAAAGCTGCCACAGAGCTTAATTTAAGTGAAAATATAAAGCAGCATTAAAAATTACTACACTTGCATGTGTTTAATTAGTATAGTCAGTTAGCGAAGGGAAAAAAAATCCTCTTGTTGAAGGATTTTAAATGATCTGTGGTTGTTAGGAGTAAGTTTTTTCCTGGATAAATTAGCCAAATAAAAGGACTTTCGTATGTCTCCTTGAATTGTCAGCTCTGCCTGATGGCAAATGACAAACCCAGGAGCACAGGTCCAATGTCTTTTGCAGTCTGTGAGGACAGAAAATCACTAAAATGGAGGTTTTGCCAGTATACATGAAAGTACTGGGCATCTTCTCTCTAACCTAAGTACCTCTAGCGCAACTTAGTTCATGAGCAATCACTGACTATTCAATACATAAGAGACAACAAGAGCCCTCACCGTAAATTAAAATGAGCTAGAGGAAGAAGGTACAGGAAAACATTTTAATGATTACCGGCATCATTTCATAGCTCGATGTCTCCTGAAGGACGTCTCTTTCACCATGTCACGGGGTCAAGGAGTGCCCCATCATTTACAGGTACCCACCCAAAAAGAGCAGTTTCCAAGGAAATGAAGTATAAAAATATGATCTTCAGTTGCTACCTAGGGTTGCAAACACAGGGCAACATCAGGCTTCCTCCTCCAAGACTTCTATGGCTACAGTGACCAATTTTTTACTGTTTGTTTGCTCCTCCCTCCTAACACACTAACATGCAGAAAGATGTGGTGAAAATCACAAAATTTAGGGCACACACATAGGAACTCTGCATTAAAAACAAAACACATCTTTCCTTCGCATATTCTTTCAGCCTTGAAACAGGCTCTGTGCTGCTAAATGCCATATGGAAAGCTTTTTCACTTCTTTACAGGCTTTCTCAAGGGATTATTCTAATAACTGGCATCACATGGGGATGTGAATCTTTTACATATGTAATACTATCTGGCAGTGCACTCTAAGTGTACTACCAATCACCATAAGCTTTTATTACAGCAATCAATATTTTATACCCTTACATGACTGCAGCATAGCTTCTCTTCCCAATTTAACGAACATTAGGTTGGAAAATGGTACTGTACATTTCTACTGTAGTGTTAACCTACACCAGGAATGAAATCATCATCATAAAGAAGGGGCTCAGTTTGGGGCTCTACATGCTGCCTCCTACAGCCTTGAGGCGTCTGATGGTCCTCTGCAGGAGCTGTACCCTGTATCTTCTGTCAGTGTATCCAAAAAAAAAAAAAAAGTTCTTTTCCATCAAGACAACAGTAAAGTTCAACAGCTTTAAAAAATAATTTGAGCACCTGAATTTTAGAAATTCAGACTTCAGCATTTGTTATACCAAGTCATATTTATTTATTTATTTGAGACACTATTAAACTATTTCATCCTCCTTTCCCATCTTCTCAGCTTGCAATATTGTAACCCTTTCTCTTCTTGTTCTGGCATTTTTTAAATCCTTAGCACTTAAATGTCTCAGTTTGGGAATGAATAAATGCCTTTCCACATTTCCTGAGACTCGGTGTCCTGCAGACACAGCTGGCTTCAATGTCTCTTCCTGCAAACCTTGGAGCTCAATCAGCACATGAGGCTCAGGGCTCAGATGCGTTTTCCACCTACAAATTTGACAAATGCCTCTAGAGTTATATTCAAGTATCCCATTTATATTATCTTTTTCATATTATCCCATTCACATTAGCACCTGCAAGGCTGAATGCTGAGATGTAAACCATTACATTTCACAGTGATAATCTTTTGTGTGGATCCTGATTTTGTGTGACTTGTGCCTTTGCCTTTTCCTCTTAGGATTTCCACGCTGGCATTTTCTTCCTTGAAGCCTAGAACTATCTGCAGTGATTGCCCAGTGTCCAAGCCCTGGCTTCGTGGGTTGCAGACAGCCAAGGAACTGGTCTGGAGGTGATGGAAATGCCTCCGGCCCACAGACTTTGGAAGAGCTTTTTTCTGGAGTTGTCTTCTGTCATCCTTCTGGAAGGGAAGAAGGACAGACCTTCCTGATGGTCTCCCAGACCAAGGGCAGAAGTTACCAGTGAGGGTTGTTGAGGGTGGTTGCTCTTTAATACTGCTGTACATGGCCATTAAGAGCTGTATTTACTAAATTTTCCTACTTCTCAGTCTAAACCAAGCAAAGTCCAGGCACAGAGGGAAATCTCCTTAATTTCTGTTGGGAGCGACACCATTTCACCTCCTGCCACATGGGAGGGAGCGCTGATGGACTTGCCACCTTCCTGGCGCTGGCTTCCCAGGATCGCCTATGCTCAAGCAGCACAGGTTGTGCACGACCTAGTTCCCTGCAAAAACTGGGTCCAGGTGCTTGGCAGAGAGGTATTTATTTATCTAATATCTTCCTGGATTTACTCATTCCAGTATTGTACATCTGAATTGTTTTCTCACAGTATATGGTCTTCGTATTTCTTTCCTAGACAGAGTCTTTGGTGAAAAACTATGCAACATAGTGAATAACAAGCTGCAATAGTTAAGTGGTTTTGCAGAACTGTCTCCATTTCTGGAAGATGCACAAGATGTATTTTGGTAACAGGTGAGATTTCGATAAATCCCAGTGTGAATTATAGTACCTGCTTGTGGTGAGGGCAAACCAAAACAAAGACAGAATCACCTCACCTTATTATTGGCTTAGCCAGATAGGGATGCTTTAAAACAACGAAGTAACATGTTGAGTATTTGAATCAAATTGCACTTGTGGCTCCATCTTGTGATTATGCACAAGTTATAACACAAGGAACAAGATAACTTGTAAATTTGGCAGTAGCCTTTAAGAGGATGAGAATATGTCATTGCAGAATACTATGTCACCCACAGTTTAGGACCTTCCCTTTGGTAATTGATTATACTACATTATACTGTAGTGGGATAAAGGACGAAAGCCAAGTCTTATGGCAGATTATGGCTGAGGGCTTGTGCCAGACCTGTAAGTCCAGTCTGCCCTGAGAAAACGAGCCCTTTAGTATGGCTGAGATAGACCACCTTTATCATTCACAAAACGCATGCAAACATGGAAACGAAGCAAAAGTGACACAAAATATTAACAATCTCTGTTTTACTCAATTTGTGTCTCCTGTCTTATGCTGAACTATTTTGTATTTTTTTCTTTTGGGAACCAGGCAAGCACCTAAGCCACTCTGCCATGTGAGAGACTTTCACATTGACTTAATAAATAGTCAGGGAAGGTAATAGATTTGTGTTAATTCAGAAAGGCTAAGTGAGGCTTGCTAAGGGGAGCAGCCTGCAACCACTCAAGGCATATGAAAGACCACCCTCGTGCAAAGCAACTCCACTCCAAACACCAGAGGAGATCCGAGCCAGTTCAGGTCTCAGGGTTAAATGCAAGGTGGCAGCCTGTTTTGTCAAAAAGCATCAGCCACAGTCCTTCCCAGCTCCTTGGAAGATAAACAACCCCTGAACCATTCACAGGCTTAAGGGGAAGGAGGACTTGCAGCTTTATTAACACCTGAACTCCTGCCAGGGCCATTCCTTGCACACAGAGCTCTGCGTTCTGGGGGAAACCTTGCTATTGCTTTAACAGCCTTAAAAGCCTAAAGTTCACACAGAATTTGCCTTCTACCTTTTAAATTGTGATGAAGTTGCACAATATTTTAATCAAGTGTCTTCTTGTAGCTTGCTTTTTGTTTCTACAAATATAAACATTCCAATTTTGCAAGACCTAAGCCAGGTGAAGCTGTATGAAAAATACAGTACTATCATATCATTTTAGACTATTGCTCTCCTCCAGAGGTGGGAAAAAATATATTGAATTAAAGAATAACTCACTATGCTACTCAAGTACATAACAACTGCCTCTGAACCTTATGGGTTCTCTTTTTATTATTTTGAAGCATGTAGGACAAAAGAAAGGACACAGTAGTTTGGGGTTTGGAACAGAGTCCTAGGATCAAACCCTGAAGTGTCTCATTTCGTTTGCTGCTAAAGCCATCATCTCCAGAGGACAAAGAATTCCTGCTGAACTCCCCCAAAACCAGACCAACAATATTAGGCTTTGTAGATGGTGAAAAGTCTACTGTAAACTAGTCTAATGGAAAGTCTATGTGAAAAGTCTACTGTAGATGAGACAAACATTATGAGTTTTTTTAGAAAAATGTAACAGCATTTAACTTTTTCTATCAGAGATTAATGGGGTGTTTCACACTTATGAATTACTTTATCATGATTAAATGTAAATTCCGCTTATAATATATAGCCAAGTCATCCATAATTTGATATACTCTTTAGCAGGTATGAAAACTGTTCAGCATTTCACATCCCAAGGCACTTCGTTCAAAGTGATCCACAAGCTTATTGAAGCAAACAAGATGAGGCTGGTATCTCAAATGCTTTACATCCTGAAAATTGAGAGAATCATTAAGACTGAAGAAAGAGAGTCTTAAACTAATTTAAGAGTTATGCTGACTCTTCATTCCACAAGGTGGTCTTGGACAACAGCTTGTAAAGGAAGCTGTTCAATTTAAACTATCATTGAAGACATAGCTTTGAAAATGGTATCTGCCATTGAAAAAAATAACATTTAACTCATTTTTAGTAACCATTTGCTCTCCTCAGTTCTACGCAGTTAAAAGACCTGCTTTTCTTTTAATACTTCCATGAAAAAGTCTCTAGCATTGATTGACAACCTTCCCCAAAGAAAAGCATTGCAACTGCAGACATTAACCTTTGAGTAAAACACTTGTGCTTTTCTCTGCATGAGACGTGTTTTCCCTACCTGTATAGAAAACACTTCCACCAATAATTGTCCATGTGCCCTGCACACAGTTTCCATTGTGGTTCACGCAAAATATTCATAGTTTTTAGATGCACTGAAAAATATCAACTTTTTAAAAGTTATAATTCAATCAATTCTGCAACATACTACTAATTTGACAGAGAACAAAAATAAATTGAAACTCTAAGCACACTTCAGTTCTAAAAAGCATATAGATGTAAAGGCTAAGGTGAGAAATCCTTTAAATAAAACTTTACCAACAAAATGTGTAAGGAGGCAAAGTAATTGCAACTAATCTTTTATTGTATATTTTTATTAACAAGTATTTTTTATTTGGGGCATGCATAATAACATTGCCACAATATATCAATCAGAGCATTACAACAGAGATTACTTGGAAATTTTGTGACCTTCCTTTACTGCTGCTGCAGTCTTATTTAAGATTAAAAGTTCTCTTTAATATGCCAGATTGATGCAACAGTCCACCTTCAAAAGGCATCAAACAAGATTTTGGCGCAAAGTACAACCTCAGCTGAAAGTTACATGACACCAGCAGATGTTCCCCATGAAGACAAAATACCAAATCTGTGCTACAATCTGAATTACAACTGGAACAGGAATAAAGGAACTCATCACAGAATCACAGGATGGTTGAGGTTGGAAGGGACCCCTAGAGACCATCTAGTCCAACCCCCTGCTCCAGCAGGGACACCCAGAGCACGGGGCACAGGGCGGCATCCAGGCGGGTTTGGAAGATCTCCAGAGAAGGAGACTCCACAGTTTCCCTGGGCAGCCTGTGCCAGGGCTCTGTCACCCTCACAGGGAAGAAGTTCTTCCTCACTGCATCATCTAGCAACTATGTTGAAGCAAAACAATAAGAAACAAAAACCTAATTATTCTTTCTGTTACTTACTGTCATTACTTGAAAAATTATAAGAAAAGCTTGTTTTTCTATGGAGAATCAGTCATGCCTCATCTAAAACCCAATACACTGAGGAGACAGCAATGTGAAATGACACTGAATTGCCTGGGTCAGATAGTGCTTAACAAGTGAGTTACAGCAGATGAAGAAATGGTTGTTCTTTGCTATCCATTCTGCCCCTTCACTAGGAACAATACCTCAGTAATACAATGGAGCATATGTTTAAGCTATTTCAGTTGCAGCTAAACCCCCAGACTTCCCACCAAAACACACAGGGGAGAACATATACATAAGTCTGCCAATACTGTTGCAAAGAAGCTAACATTAGAGTAGTAAGTAGTCTGGAACAGCTAAGACTGTGGCAGTACTTTTTGTGAACCAGTGTTACTATGAGCATAAACTAATACTCAGCCTTTCAAAAGGTACCTAGATAAATACGGTAAATATATAAGATGTGGCCTTTGTATTTACAGTGTGCAAGGTAAGGACAAAGTCTCACCTTTGCATCTGAACTACACAGTTAGAAGTCTGGGCCCAAAATCAGGCCCATAATCCCCAGTTTGAAATATCAACTTGTTTATTAATAATTATTATTTAAGGAATGTGGCTGTTATCCTGAGTTGCTATGTAAGCTATCTGTAACACCTTTTTTTTTTTTGCACAGATGAGAAGCTGTGGAAGATGTGAAAAAAATATGTATGTATACTCACTTGGGATGCACATTTAAGGTGACTTTGTTCTAAACTCTAAAAAAATCTTTCCAACTGCATGTAGTACACTCCTAGTCTTGCCTGTAGCATGAAAAACGTGTTCCAGATTTAATACAGATTTCTATGAAAACCAAGGAGAAATGCACAATGATATCAGCTTTAATACATGGAAGCTCATATCCCCTGAAACTTAAGTCAAATTTGTTATGGAAGGTACTGAAGCAAGAAAACTTAAGGGTGAAGATTTATTTATACAGAGAATTGGCATAATATTGACACAGCAACATGAGCATTCTCTACTGCTCTCACTGGACAGATTTACAGATTTTTAAAGTTCTGTGGCAAGGTCAACCTCTGGTTTTGGCAGAGTGCCAAAACGCACAAACCCTACTTGTTATGATTGTGATTTCATGGCAAAGGACTTCTCTTCCAAAGGGCATTAATTTTCTGACCTACAGTATACAGTTCCAAGAATATAAACAATGATCATTTTAGTTGGAGAGATTTAACCAGGTACAAGGCAGCAGAGCGGTTCCATTACATCCTTGCACCTTGCAGTTCATGATTAACATAAATTTAAACCTTTAAACAAAAACACAGCAGCACGTCGATAAAGGGGAAGTCAAAAAACCTACCCCCATTTCAGAATCAAGATGGTAAGTCCATCAGTCAGGCACCATCAGCCAGTGCTGCATTTGAACCAGTAGTTATCTGGTGAAAGACCAAATCCCCATTGAGAACCACTGACAAATGTAGTTCTCTTGATTTTTTTTTTGTAGTCTTTCTACCAAAGGCACCCTTCTCCTCCAAAAATAACATTTCATTTGCAGCAGTAAGCATACACTAAGTTCTCATTAGTTAAAAACCTGCTATAACTTAGAAACATTACTCTTCATGCTTTTAAAGCCCTTGCACATGCAACAGAAAATGAGTGTCAGAACTGGGTCACACCAAGTAAAAATAATTTTGGTAACATATTTTTTCACAGCAAAACATATCAGTTCTGTAAACAACAGGATGCAACTTCATTTCTGCATTAGATCTTATTGTAAGCAGAGACAAGGGTGGGATAAGAATTAATAGATGCCAAAAGATCACCCAAAAGACGACAGAAGATGACCGAAAAGGGTAAATCCCACACCATTACAGCTTAAACATGCAGAACAGCAGGATCACACAATAATTCAGGCTGAATGACATCTTGGGAAGTTATCAAGTGTCAACACTGAATTCAGATGAGGTAAAAAATGTTTAAACCAAAACAGACCTTCCTTTTTAAAGCATTTAAATTTGATATATACAGTTATACTGTATATATACAGTTAAAAGGTCCAGATAAACTGCACTCTTTTTAACTATGTGCATGTTAGACAAGAAAATTGAACTGAGCGGCCATACACGTAAATCTATGCATCTAACCTCTTACAATTATGTTCACTTAAAAAAAGTTCATATTAAACCATGGCTTAGGTGATGCATTCTTCCTTCACAACAGATGGCTACATTATATGGAAGAGTTTTTATACAAATTATAATTCTGGTAAATATAGGCTGGCACTGGTCTGTGTGCAGAACTCCTGAACTGTGAACAGACATCACACATTTTCACTTAATACTCTTGTAAAACCAATATTTTTCAGAGAAGCAAGAACAAGTGCAACAATTCATACATTACTTTCCCATTTTTAATTTAGTAATTGTTAAAGAATTTCAGAGCAGGCACTACATTATTTGAAACACAATCAAATATCTTTAACATCATTTTGAAAAATAACCTCTTCATCTTAGCGCGCACACACACACACACACACACACACACATTAATTTAAAAAATCTGTATGCATTTTCCAGGAAGCAACTTAAAGAACTGTACCACAAAGGATTAGCTTCTGCACTCTGACACACCACAAGTTATAATCTGTTTGTTGATAAATGAATTTCAGGACACACAATGCCATGCAATGCTATTAAATAGAAAAAGAACTGTTAAAAGAAATTTATTTATTCAGTGCTAAGTGAAAGTGCAGAATTCCTTAAATAAAACAAAGGCCAATTTATCATAGACCAGAAACATGTACTGTCTCTGAACTAGACAGGCCCCTGCTACATCCCCTTAAGTCAAATCTCTTGATAGACAAGAGTAAGGAAGTATGATCCTGAAAATCCAATGTACTTTATTTCTCATTATTGGTTGTGAAGATGATTCAAGAAAGGAGTATCCTTGTTGATTCTGAGTCTGAAAGTCCATCTTCTTGATTAGCAGCCTCATAATCGCCTGCATTATCAGCTAATTCAATGTCTGGGTCATCATTACTCTCTGCGCTGTAATCAATTTCTTCAAGGAAGCGAGGCTCATCTTCATCCAAAACGTACGTAGTGGGGCTGCAATGAACAAGAAGCTGCATGAATCATTTTAGAAGGTTTAGTCCGCACTCTGCATTCAGGTTCTACACCTTCCTGCTCCTAACATACAGAAATCCAAAAAGTCATCTCAGGAAAGGAGCAGTGCACCTGAAGTATTGATTTTTAAATTGCACGTAAAACATCTGAGACAAAAGCACACTTTAAAGACCTTGAACTAATTAGTCAAATATGCACAGCTCGTTATCCACATATGACCTAAGTTAGCTACACTTTATGGAGCTATACAAATAGCATGTAAGTAGTTCATATAAATATGACAGTATCAGAGGTGTTGTAGAGGATACAAATACACAAAGAAACAGCTACTGCTCCTAGGTTTAAACAAACTAAAAAACAGATCAACGTGTACAAATTCAGTTAGGAAATCTTTGTATTTTACTAAAAGACACATTTAACTGGAGAGCACTTTGAGTGCAGCAGAGGTGACAAAAAACAACCTTTGGTCTACAGCTCATGTTAAGTTCCCATACAGTTCCTTACGTCCTCGTGTACTTGCAAAAACATTCATAAATTAAACTTTAAATCTGGCAACCCAAAGTTTTACATTTTAGGAACTGAGCTACTAGTCACAGAATGGTCTATAGTATCTGTGCCCATAACTAACAGTCTCCAAGACTAACAAGTATAAACACTATTAGGTTAAGCAGAGAAAGGAAAAAATAAACTTTTTTGATCATTTCACCATTCTCGTAAAGAGACAGAAATAGAGACCAATGTGTTCTCCATGCATGCTTTTACTGCTTTCTCTTGGGACATAAAAAGCTATCTACTTAAAAGCACTATGTATCTCTAAATATTTCATAAGTAGCTTTAAATTCAGATGAGGTCCCAAGGTTTTTCTGATGCACTCATTTTAATGGATAATTAAATCATACAGAACTCATACAAAAACTGTTAGAATATTTCTGTTTACTGAAAAATAACGATTGGTATTTGAATAAATGCTAGGTATTAACTTTGATGAATTTCATTTTAAGGCACGCAACAGCCTGCCTCTGCTATGACTTTATAGTTGAATAAGACTAAGTCTAATCATTACTTTTTTTCTAAAAGTCTTTTTAAAAACTTCAGTGGAACTCTTGAGTGCTGTCTCTATTCAGTACAAATAAATTTAATGCTATTCTGTCTTTTGCAAAGGGGTAGTATTTTCATTAGCTTCCAGACAGGTGAAAAGAATTGTCTGACCTAAGTTTGAAACAACAAAAAGAAAAAAAAAGATAAAAGATAAAGAACTGATAACTGGCATCTTTACTGATAAGCCTCTTTCATTTTATGATAGAGAAATCACGATTGCATGTGGCTATTTTGCACAAAGCAGCTGGGTAGAATCATCCAAAGAAAATAAGCCCTGGCAAGTCACTACCTGAAAACACTTCTTTAGAATAGAGGAAAATATAGACTTGAAATTTTTTGATTTGTTTCAAAGACAAAAAGGAATTCTACCAAATGTATCTCATACCAATTGATGGCCTCTTTTTTCTGCAACTTCTGCCTCTAATTGCTTAATATTGATACTGATTTTTTAGGTTTCTTACACAAGGAATGAACACTGTAACTGCAGTAACTGTGGAACTCCATTTAGAGGAAATAGAGCCATTAAATCTGAATGCTGCACCAATATTAACTAATAATTCTGAACACTGAAATGTAAAATTAGAATGAGCTGTGTCAATGACTAATATTTTATTAGCCATTGACAGTGGAATGTTAATACATAAGAGATACATTACCACAGGGATTTACAAAATGATTAATGATATTGAGGTGTAAAATACAACAGGGAACTTTTTCAAAATATCTATACTTTTTTTTTTTGGTAAATATCATGATTTGGAAAATAAACACATATGGTTAGTCCAGTGGAAGAAGAAAAAAAAAGCAACTAACAAAAATTATGTAGGCAGAAAGCACAAAACTGCACAGTTAGGAAAGTCATTTAGTTCAGTACATATAAAATGCCTTGCCTTTTTACAGAATATGCTCTGTTGAGGATTACAAAGCACATATATACACATATCTATCTAGGGCACTGTAAGGTACAGAAAGTACTATCGCTGCAATATTTTACACCTTTATTTTAGGGTAGATACAAATAAATAATAGTAAAGGCAAGCTTAGCCCCAGGAAGATTTAAAAGCATGGAAAATTGAAGCACACAAACTTCGATCTTAGAAATTCAGCCAATGTGCAAAGTCGTGAACAGCATTTCAGACTTTCACTATTGCACACATGCCAAATTCGGGTCAAAAGCAGACCGATTTTTTTAGTTAACATTTTTCCATTTAATAAATTCAAATCTACTTTATAATTTATTTTCTCTACTTAACAAAAGCACTGGTCCCAGTAAAACTGGTCCCAGATGCACAGACCTTAATTCTCACAACTACTTGATACTTTTAACATAAGCACTAGCTTAATGTTACCTTTTTTACTACCATCTATGACACACAGTGTCACCTCTATCATCTACTACAAATACAAAATATTGGGATTATCTCTTAAATTAAGATATATTTTATTTTCCCATTCTTGAGTTATTCCTCACCCAATAGTATATGAATATTCATTGCAATTGCTGAAATACAGGTGCTGCATATCATTCTCAAATATGGCTTATTTTCTTTTGATATAGCAAATTTCAAGCTGGGATATTTAGCTTTATAGCAACTTTATTCTGTAGGTGACCATTAAACTTGCCAAGTACAGTTATTATTTCACTGTTTCACCAAGGCAGGGTCACTAGCAACACAGAAATCTAAACACCTGAAAAAAAATCCTACTGTTTAATCAAATTCTTTATTTGCCTCCCTGCTGCTCTCTCCCACCAGCATATCTTGTGACAATATATTTTTAGCTGCTGTCATGCTGATTCTATGGGTTTTAATTTCCTAACTTTTCCCATGGGCTGTTTCTAATTAACTTACTCAATAATCACTCTTCCTCTATCCCTGCACCTCCTGCTTTTCTTTTTTAAAGGAAGCCGTTATTTTTCCTCAGGTTAGGAGAGGTTGTTTATCAGACAACAAGGTTTTGTAATGTAATCTATGTCATAATTTGTTTATTTATAATGCTCTTGGTAAAAATCAGTTTTCAGATAAATATCTAAATATTTAGATACCATTTTATGAGTAAAAAGATGAACTTCTAAATGTGAATTAGTATACCTGTTACCATACTGTGGTCTGCATGTCCACAAAGTGCTAGTACTTTCTAAGAATATTGCTTTCACTGAAATACACACGCATAGATATATATGCATGTAAATATACATATATGCATGTAAGGAATTCCCCACACACACTTCCTGTCATTTAAAACATTCAATTTAGGAATGAACACTACTTACAAAAACAAGACTTCATTAATTAAAAAAAATCAATATATCACTGCTTAATGTTTAATTTAATGCTCTAAACATATTAATAAATCCAGTCTCCAATACAAATGATATTTTTCCAGTTAAAATGGTCTTTTTCGTCCCTCAAAAGATATATTTGGATTTTTAATTATCCATAGGAGTCAATTATGTCGAAATCAGCCCACATGCCACATGCAATCAACACCAGTTTCAAGCCCACAGAGATAAACATTTTCTCTGGGACTATGGAGGAAGACTACATTTATAAAAATCAGAGGAAAAACAAAGAACTACTTCCTGCCAAAATACAGAGAGTTGCAGCTGTCTGGGGAGTTGGGAAAGGAAGGAAAGAAAATCTGTAGTAATAACTCCTTTTAAAACTGTGTTACCAGGGGAGGGAAAATGAGGTGAAAAGGAATCAGGAAATATCACAAAAGAATCATTTCTCAAAGCTTTTCCTTTTTATTTCCCCTTAGAGTCTATATTGCCTGTTAGAGATCAACAAAGCCTCTACAGTAGGCAATGTCATTGCACGTGCAGCTGCATTTGCTGTTGCTGTCCCTGTGAGAGCTCTTCACTGGTGCATTTTTACCAAGTAGCAGGATGCTTGCTAAAGGAAATTTCCAAGTTCAAACAGGTAAAGTTACACATCATACTGATTTCCAAGCCCCAAGTATCCAAACACTTGTGGATTTCACTCTACAGCCTAAGAAACTAATCTCCACACTTCCTTCGTGGCACTGCCTACAAGTTACTTTCTGCAAAACTCAAAACTGGACTAAATCACTAGCACTTTAAACACCAATAATTGCATCATGCTAACAAAAGTGGAAACTTACACTTTTAGTAGTAATGTCTCCCTACTCATCCCATGTCCTTATCTCATCCCCATCTCCATACTGCATCCTGGAAAAGACTATTTTAAAGTACGCTTTTTTTCTGTGTTAGAATATTGTTTGGAACAACAATAGAGAGAGGTTGGCTTCTGTAATCCCCAAAATTCTCTGTAACCTTTTTCTACAGTCTACAGTCAAACAGCTTGTACAATTCCTACAGTTAAAAGTCAGATGACAAAGGATGGACTTGGTTTAGGAAGTTACAGGAGGGCACTCTCTTCTTACAACTGCCACCAGGCCCAAGAGTGAAAGCTCAGGTATCATGTTCAACAGCTTTGTCTTTTGACCTTCCAAGGGAAACAGGACAAAGGCTGCACTGAAATTTTTAATTGAACTGTGTTCCTAACATACCGAAAGGCAAAGAAAACGTTCGCAGATGTCACCCTGGAACACTGAAGAAAGATGGGAAGAAAAACTTCCACTCCTCATTTGTGAGTAGGAATATGCAAAAATCTGGACAAAGTTTAAAAGTTCAAGAGTGAATAAGGTGGTGAGAGCAAAAAATGAGTGTAGGTCAAATCCAGTTTCCTTCTGGCAGTCCAGGAAGAGACTCACTGCCAGAAGGTCCTAGTCCAGTTCTCTGTTACACGTATCCCTCATTCCTTTCCCTACCAGTCAGATGTATTCTCTCAAATGGCAAGACCTCAAGGGCAGGATATGAATTTTGCAGTCTTCTCCTTCCCGCTCCCCTCTTTTTTGTGTGTGTCCTGTATCTCTTTTTGGCAGTCTAGCTTTTCTTAACCATTCCCTAGATACGTTGGGTTCCAAAAGCTTAGTCTGCTTCTCTGTTACAATTAAATTAAGCTTATAAACAAAATACATCCTAGAGCACACCAGTGAACCTAAAAAGAACCAATTTTGAAAAAGAGGTCAACTTATCAGGCAAGATAACTCCAGGAAGTTCTAGTAGTTATGACTAGTCATGTGTTTTTATTTTATTGCGTATAGATTCTATCAAACGTGTCAGCATAACAACTATAACTCTTACTACAAGATCAATATTACATTTACTCTAATCTTTTCCATTTGGAAATGGAGGAAAACATTGGCAAATTGTTTCAAAATAATTAAAGAAAAATAAAGTGTTTAATTCATCGCTTAAAATGTTAAAGTGCACTGCCAGAGGGAAATAAATCCACTGACTGCTTTATTTTTCCTAAGTCAAATATATTTCACACATGGTTCAAAATGTACTCAAGGAATTGGAGTCTACACGGATCGGATGCATATATCAAAATATTAACATCTACTTGGTCAGTTTATATTCAGCTAGTAAAACCAAAGAGTCTGAGAATCCTTCAAAAGTATTTATAAAATTAGGAATGATACTTCTCACTGTTAAAGCTTTTCCTTTTCTCCTCCAAAGCATTAAAAGTTTTTTTTTTTTTAAAAAAAACATTATTAACATCCAAAATTATAAAGAGAGTAGCTATGCTCTTCCTTACTGCTCTGTTCTAGCTGGGACATGAAACAGTCTTGTCAAAACTACTCTTTCATATTTCTATTTAGGAATTTCCTACCAGAATTTTATGTAGGTAGTTTCTCTTTTCATCAATCACAGTCAGAATCGAGAAGTGAAAAATACACAAAGAAAGCACAAATAGTATTATTATTACAGTTAAAAAAGTATGAAAGTCTTTCCATATAAAGTAAGAAACTCTGTGATAACCCTCCTACTAATGACTATCTTTGAAGTAGAATAAAAACTGCAGTCAAAAATATAAAGCTTTTTAAGTTTTACTCAATTGGGACTCCATGTTCATTTCCAGGACCCAGAGTTCAACCTAATAAATTGGCTGAAACAGGTTTTTACCGCCCTCCAAAATTCCAGCCTCTGCACTGTGGATACAAGGCCAAACCCTCCACATTCACCCCACCCACATATCTGACATAAAGATTTCAGGAGGTCTTAACACAAGTTGCTATTTTTAAAGCACAAGGCAGTAAAACAAAATTAGGGGCTTATTTTGAACAAAAACAAAGTAGCCAGGTCTATAGGGAGGCCACCAGGGAACCCCTTTTCTCCAAAGCAGCAACATGGTTTGTTAGACAGCGAGCCCAAGCCCTCTGCGCCTCAGGGACACAGTCGCCAGAACCACCAGTCCATATTCCATTCTGCAGGGGCTGTTAAATGGGGAAAGAAGCCTTCAAGACCCTCATCAGAAAGGCCACTACGAATCGGTACCCACTAAATACCTGGAAATTAGCTGGAGCTTTCTATTCAACTATCCTAGAGCGCCTCTCCCGCCGTCAAGAACACAAAAAGACACCCACACCTCTATGAACAGCAGCATACTGAGGCCAGTATTCTTTTTCCAGTATTCTTTTTCACCGTAATATATAAAGTAGCCCTAAAAATATATTCATTGATCTCAAAACATTGTTAAAGTAAAAAATATGCAAAAGGCTTGCGGAGAATAACTGCTGAATGACACTTTTTCTTCAGCGGTTAGTATCTGAACATTCCTCATCGAGGAGCAGAGCTCCCACTTGATACAACCCAAATATTTTTTCCCCCAAGAAATATTTTGTCTTTAACTAGCAACTGAGTTCTTCTCAAGTATCTCTTTAGACAGTACAAGATGCCTTTTTAAAAGCACTAGAAAAAAACCTTAAATATTTTAAGAATAAAATCCAGAATAGAGGCATGTCTTTTGTCCCAGAAAAGAGCTGACCTTTAACCATACCCTGTTTTACAGCATGTGTTTCAGTTCTGAATACAAGCCAGCCCCTGAAAGGTGAGGAATGTGAGACTTCCTTTGGGAGGATCATCACTGGTAAACTACATGGGTTTTTAAAGTTTCTGCTGAGACGTGCAGCCAGTGCTACAAAAGACAGGAAATTGGGACCCCCAAGGACATATGGTCCAATTGCTGTATAGGCATTCTTGTTACGGATTGATGAGGGAAATCATCTTCATAGATGATGAGGGAAATCTTCTTCGTATCATTTTTGTAAGAGTATTCAGTTTCAGAAGCTACTAAAGTTATTCAGCAATCCCTTTCCTTAAAACTTTGACTTAAAATATAATCAGTTGTGAATTTTCATGACTTGGTATTTTAGGATACAGTCTGAAACTCACAAGGAAAATATTATTACCCCAAAAACAATTAATGGAAAATAAATCCTAACATTAAGACTACCAATAAAAAACATTGTTATTAATGAAAAACAACAGAGTTCATCCTTATCTGTGGATGGTATTCCATAAAAAAAAAAAAAAAAAAAGCTTAGTTAAATAATCAATTTAAAGTAAAATTCAGCTACAATGATTAACTTAGAGGAGTTTTTCAAAAGAACTTTAATAAACCTTCAAAGCATTAGAATTCAGAAATAATGCCTTTAAAGCCATTACCTGAACTTTTCCCCCCCCCCCCCCGCCCCCCAGAAGGAGCAGCAGCATTCTCATTGCAAACACCTCTCCTATTCCTGGGCCAACTAAATTACATTACTAACTCTCCACATTGGTACCCAAATCAATTACAAGCCTCAGGGTAGTAAGAGATGTTCATGTACTCCCTATTCATCTTTGCTTCAGGGTCTCGAATGTCTTGCTGACTGCCTTCTATTTCATAAGGAAATCCAGCTTGCAACCTTCCATAGCAACTTAGAGTTACCATTACAGCATTTACATAAAAAGTTCTAGTAATAAATACAACGCCATGGAATAATTGAAAAAACAATAGGTATGTAAAATCTCAGTAAAGACAAGTAATTTTAGCTTGAAGTAATGTAGGTGAAGTCAGGTACAAGTGGGAGATATAGCACTGACATATTACAGATTCCTTAGAATAACATTAGTGAAGAGTAAAATTTATGACGTCCTTTTTCAAGAACCATTTGGAGTTCCAGCATAAGGAAAAATAAATCTACATTTCAGTAGCAAAAATGAATGATAACTAGATTTTGTGCAATGCTTTTTGCACATGAGGCAAATGGGAGATAATGGAACTTGCCAACCATCTGGTATGCGTTAGAGTGTCATCAGATTTTCTGCATCTTATGGTTATGTTAAAACTTAAATAATACTATATTTTCATTATAACTGCTTTCTGTAATAGATTACTTAACACAGAATGGCCTTGGCATTGAAAAAAGCTGAGACAAAATCTTGTTATGTGCATGGCTTTTAGCTAAAATTATTACTGCTGTCCTATTTCCTTCACAAATTTGAAGCACATGCTTCATTTAAGAACAACATGCAAAAGCAACATATGTTTGGAAACTGGAATCTTAATGATGAGATTTCTCTTACATTCAAAGTAGCTTCAGTTTGACTATTTATTAATGTGTGAAAAAATGGTCTCAAATATTGTTTCAGAAAAGTATGAAACATGCTGCATTTACTGCAGAAATAAAAACTAAATGAACAAAAGGAAAAAAAAATCCAAGCTGTTGCATTTGGGTAAATTATACTAAATCCAAATGGCACACAATCTGATATTTGTGGTATTTGCCTTACAGAATAAAAAATGCAGCTGTTAAGGAGAACACTAGTGTAACAATTAAGACAATTTAGGATCCAAATCGAAAACAAAACAACACAACAACAAAAAACCACTGCATACAAGATCATCCAAACTGTACTTCTAACCTGTGTGAAGCCTGTGAGGTTGCCTAAATTTTCATTTAATAAGGACAGGAGAGCTAGAAAACATTTAGCTTGGCATATCTCCAGTTCTTCATTTCAGGAACTATTATGGTAATCCACAGACTTAATGGGTTATTAAAAGCAGCTTGGTAAACTCCTTGCCAGTACTCGAATGAGTACATGCCATGTTTACACAACCCATTTTTCTCCACAGTTACTGAGATTTCAGATGTTCTGTACTTAAGCTGCAGCCTATGACCAATTTAAGCTGCAGCCTATCACTAACATAAGTATACTCATGACAATTAACAAAGTTATGGAGACCACTTCACAGGAACAACACAAACAAATGAAGAAATTGAGCCCACAGCTTTTCCAAAGCAAAGCCACTAATTTCATCTGTGAGCTGGGATGTTAGCCTTCTCACAAACCATGTAAAATATATATTCTGCATCTGAGGCAGCAATGAATGCAAAGTTATGCAGAAAGATGACCCTACCTGTCAATGCCCCCCTGAAGATTAATCATTTATAACTATTTCTGCTATCAAATACAGACTTATTGCAAAGAGAGAGATTTTACACTGAAGCTTTGCACTTCTGGATAGGGAAAATATTATGCAATATCATTAACATATAGTATTTATCTGTAAATGAAACAGAAGTCATAAAGTGTTTTGTATCAGTATTAAATTATGATGGTCAGCACACTGAACTAGCAGATGCGAGGAATTCGGCAAGGAACACATGTCCTTACAGAAGGATTATCATGGAAAGACAATCCACAACAGCTGTCAGGTCAAACTGCCTTACTGCCACTCGGATAATAACCAAGTATTGAAGCATGTATGGCAGACACACCAAAGAAAGGTTCTCAGGAATTAGAAATTTGTCTGTGAAAAGTTCTGAAAACCAGACTGTGATTACGTAAAACTGCACTTTGATTACCTAACCTAGCATTTAAGTTTAGAGTGATGTTAGCATATGGCATCTTTTGAGACCAGACCAAGATATCCTTCCTTTTCAGAGAGGAGATTCAATGCCACTCTCAACTACTCAATATTTATGGATAATTATTTCTACAATAGTTTTCTTTAAGTTCTACACTGTCACTTAGACCACCTGTGTGTGTTAAAAGCCAAATTAACTATTCCCACTTCCATTTTGGGGTAAAGTTTGTCTACACTGTTCTCAAGTCTCCTAAGAAAACTCTGCAACTTCCCCAGATCATCTACTACAGAACTTCATTTTTGCTTGCTATACAGATTTGTTTTTTTCTGCAGTCAAGGCTAACTTATCCTTGTAATTTAAGGACATTACTTAGGATGCTATCTATCCTGGAAAGGTAACAGATTCCTTCAATCTGTCTTAGATAGCCAAATGTATTAATCATGTTCTTCCATCTCCATCTCCTAGCTTCCCTTCTTCTTTTTGATTAATAAGGCCTTGTGAGGAAAATCATTATCAAACTGCTTCTTTTTATTTGCTATAGCTTGACTTCCTGTGTAATAAAGGCTGAACTGCACCTGGTGATTTCCCTCAAGAGCTTTGCAGCATAAAGCTTTTTACCTCCCATATATCTATGTTACACATATATCTATGTGAGATACACTACAGAATTTATTTCAAGGATCTAGACAATGCTTCCTTGGCAGTTTAATACTTTTACCTTCCTGAGTTCCCAAGATCAGCAGAAAAGCTGATCTGACCGTGGCAGTTTAGCAGTCAGCTGCCACACAATTCCTGCACACTGAGTAAATGGTAGATCCAGGCATTCAGCACCTTCAGTCCAAGGCATCTTCATGCTGTGTCTACCTTTCATACACTTTAAATCACATCCTTCAGTGTCATTACCTTTTACTGTGCAGTTTTTAATCAACAATTGTATATGCTAAGCATTTTCTCAAGCTCTAGTTATTCCTAGTGCTCCATAAGCAGGTGATACTTCTCCCATCTCCCGTCTCCCACAGGGTACCACAGATGCCCTTTCACATCTCAGCTAGTACTCACAGCGTACAAATGTGCAAACTGCTCATTAGTCTAGAACCCAACTAAAGTCTTAATTTCTAAGCTCCTCATTATTTGAGTTGCTCAGATAGAAAAATAAAACCTACTTTTTTAGATTCTCAGTATGTTTTCAATTGTAAATACAGCTGGTGATAATATATCCTAATGTGTGAAACCTTACTCTAATTTACTTTTATCACTAATACTGTTTTATTTCATCACTTATCAGCTTCTCAGACAAAGTTTGTATATTTGAATTAATTTGTTTCTTGTGCATCTCCAGTTATCACACACATGCTGATACTGAAGCATTACTTAGAGAATGAAAACATACTTTTGCAAGCCTATCCAGAGCTTTAGGAATCTGATAATTTAATATTCCAGCTACCAAGAAGATACAACATATTTCTCTGTGACCATGTCATTATTTCATGTGTTTTAAATTCTTTAAATATTGTCACATATTTGCAGGTGGGTGGGGATGGGGAGAAAGGTTTGGAAGTAAAACCTAAGAGTTCTCACAGTAATTTTTAACTTGTATAATTAAACTCTAAATATATTTTTAATACTGTAGTTTTTAGTTTCTAGTAGTCAGATACCTCTTACACTAGTACATCAAAATACATCAGCATTACTTCTGATGAAGTGGAAGAGCATTTCTGAGTGAATCATTTCCTCATTTTAGAGACTATCTGAAAATAAATTAATAAAAAAAAATATGTACTACCTTGTCACTTTACAGCTTGACTCAATCAGGTCACTTTCAATATCCAGACTAGAAGGCAGATTGTATTCCAAAGGTGAAGCCAGTCTTTTTAAACGCAGTAAGGCAAGGGAGAACTTGGCTCCCATCTCCTCCAGTTCTCTTGTCCCTATCTGCAATCCCTAATTTAAAAATAAGATTTAAAAAGATAAAGATAGGTACATGCAGATGGACCCCAAAATACTGTAGCATTATACAAAACATAGTATTTTTATTACACTTTTGCTTTAAAAACAGAAGTATCAGAAGAATTTAAGAATAAATGTTAAGAAGAATATTAAACACAAAGGGAATAACAGCTGGATTCCTCTAAGATAGAACAGACATTTCTGGAGGCTTCAACATTTCTTCTGGGCTTCTTCGTCTATCCTTCTAACAAATGAACATTAACAGGATTTACACATTTGCATCGGAAGACAAAAATCAAAGATTTCATCTAAGTTTAAAAATTACAAAATAATAAGAGATGAGACAAAATTCAAAAGTGGGATGGAATACACTAAGATTTAAAATATAAAATTGTTCAACAGAAAGTACTGTCAGAATAAAAACAATGTGGATGTTATCAAGATCACTCATGTTTTAAGACATAAATAAGACAATTTAAGACAATAAAGTTAATCCCTGACAAAAATTATCTCTTCCTGTTTTGCAAGATGAAGATTACATATGTTAATTCTGAAAGCATTTACTCATACATCTATTCACACACACAGAAAAAGAAAAAAAATAAAATATTCCACCCCATAGTGCCTTCTACCTTAAATGAGAGAGAAGGACAATTTTGTCTTTATGTAAATTTAGGAGGTGGAATGCATTTATTATTCTCTAAATTCATAAATGTGACAGAGACTCCCATCAGCTAACTATATACATTGAATCAGCAGTACAATATATACATAAGGAAAGAACATCCGACCACATCTCATTCCTTAAACCAGAATGACACTCCAGAATGGCTCTCAGCAATTACATAATTGGCTAGTAAGGACAGTATAAACAATAACAAATTTAATGTCGCAACCACTCCCACATATGAACACGCACTTCTGGATCTCAGATGCATTTGTATTTCTTCTAAATCTTTTATGGGAAAGGGAAGGTAAAAAAAGGAGCTTTCACAAAACAAGCAGGGAAGCAGAAAAACCAGGCAATGGTGACAAGCTGTGTCATCCAGTAAGAAATACGCAAAGCAAATAGACACTTTTTTGCCTACAAGCTAAAGAACATACACACAAGCTTTTACACTGCCACATCATTAAACAACAAGTTCAGAAGTGCTATTTCTCCAAAATGGTAGTCTGTAGCATTCTTTACATGCTCCTATTTTGAACATATGAAGAAAAAAAAAATGGGAAGTCTGACTTGATTTTTCCTGTGAATTCTCTTTTCCTCAATAATCTTCACAAATAAGGCCCTTTTAGTAACCAGAAAACTGTATTCACTGTACTAGGCAGTGCCATCTCCAGCCAAGCGCTGCAGAAACCTCCTAGTAGCAAACAGGAATTGGATAGTTGAGTATTATTGTTAATATGAATTCTACTTACCTCTTTCACAGTGCTTTTATGCTGTAGATTTCAAAGCACATTATCAATAAAGGAAGAATTATCCTCACTTTACTGATGGAGAAATGCAGGCACAGAAGGTTGAAGCGATTTGCACAGTGTCTCACAGCATGTCACTGACCCCGCTGGGAACAGAAATCAGTTTTCCTCACTCTCAGTGCTCTACCTCCACAGAGGCCTTTTTTTTTTTTTTTTTTTTTGGGTATTTCTTTGCCCATCAGTAACATTTGAAGATCCCAGTTATAGCTGGGTCTCCACTATTCTAATCACAGGAAGGTGCAATCCCTGCCCCAAAGAGATTAAAATAACATTAAGGAAAAGAGGTAACAAATACGTGGAAAAGGAAGGAGAATGGTAACAGTAATCTCACTGTTACATGGACTATCATGTGTGTAACTTGATGGTTCAGAAACTTTTCCCATCATTGTCTCAATCTGCCACTGAAAAAGTCATCATTAGTTTGCAGATTCTTTATGAATAGTAAAAGTGTCTCTTAGGTAGGAAAAGCACAGAGTACATTATGAAAGAAAGTGCAAAGACAAATGTTAGAATGATAAATAGCGTGTGCATATTCCACAGCTGCTACTACCAGCACAGGAGAAAGAGTAAATTACTAGACACATGTAACTGAATCGGATGGGAGATGGTAAAGTATCCTGAGGGCAATGTTTGAACTTGCTACACTGAAGGGCACATAAACTTGGAACAGCAAACTACACTGATGTCTAATCTTGATTTTGCCACTTCTTTGAATCACAGTGGAGAATCTAATACTACAAGGCTGCCAAACACCAAACTTAATCTGTTGTTATCCTTCCATCAAACAAACATTCCACCTTTCCATGAAATGAGGGTCCCAAAGCTTACTTCAGTTAATATAACTGCTATTATCTGCTGAAGGAAGGCAGGTAAAGTTCATTTTCATCAAAGTCTTCTTTGTACTTCTCTTCCTGATCTTCTGAATACTTGCAAGTGCTCCTGTGGCCTGTTACACTTCATTAAGTGTTAAAAATTTTACTCTTCAGCACAGGCACAGCTTTCTAAAGTACATACAGATTTTTTTGCTAGCTGAATTTTTTTAGTTCATTCTTATTTCTTCATATTTTATGCAATTAACTCTCTTCCAGGCAGTAACATTTTAGAACATGAACTGAAGTCTTCAACACTCAATACAACATGAAAATACCAAAAATGAAACACAGGCATGAAGGACTTTTACCTCAAGTTGAGATGGGTCTTCCTATAACATATTTAGCATGTTCTAAACATCCATGTTAGATTTACAGAAGTCACTTGTTTAGTAAAAGATCCTGTTCTCCTCATTTGCTACTCAGGCTACTCAGGCTACCATCTTAGAGAACTCAAGATCTTGAGACTGAAGGATCACTGGAACCAACAAGGTACTTCCATTGACTGAAACTTTCTTTTTTTTAAATAAAGTCTTCTCTTTGTGTGCACCAAAATTTATAGATAATAGCAAGCTTCTCTATTAACTCAAAAGATTAATCTATATTGTCTATTATCACTTAATCCCTAAACTGGAATGAATTAATGATTGTTATTATTGAGTTTTCAATTTATATCCAAAAATCGTACACATTGAAAAACGTTTAAGATCTTTTTCTTTTGTCCAGTATCTTAATAGCACTCCATACTGCTTGGTCCTTGGTAACTTTTCTCCTGGAGATTCACTTTTCCTGCACTGAATCACGGACGAGTGGCCAATACGTGTGACACATTCTCAATGTACAACAAAGACCCTACAGAAGCAGCTAAAGTGAGATAAAGTGAGCTTCCAGAGATAATTCCGTTACCAATGATCTTAAATTCAGGTAAGAAATGCCAAATTCATCTCAACAGTTTTCTCGCTTTCTGACTGAGTGTAATTTACCACCACTGTCTGAGCAAAATAAAATAAAACGCTAAATTGACGTTTTGATATTATACCCAGCTTTGACAGAGACCCATCATTTGTTTCACAAAGGATAGATGTTCTAAGTAATCGTTTTTATGCCTTGACAGATTTAAGGATGATACTAAGTCCCATGAATGGAAAAAGGCATTTCTGGAATGCAGGCAATACATTATTCTTTGATTTAAAATATCATGTAATTTGAGGTGGGAAGTAGGAAGAGAAATAATTGGGAAAAAACATTTTCACAAAAAAAAAAAAAAGAACAAAAAAACTCATGTATTTTAAAAGATGTGAACAACTTCATACCACAAATTCATTCACGAGGCTACTGGTTCCACTCCTTTCCTATGAAAAAAGGTGAATCTGTTTGATCTTTTTCACTGGAGAAATTTTGCACTTGTTCTATCAAGTAATCTTAGACTTTCAGGCACATTTTCTTATTTAGACAAGGATTACTATGGTGAAGAAATCATAAAAGGTTTTCCTGTATGTTTAGAGAATGTTAAGATCTTGCACACTGTTTGATTCCAAAGAAAATGAATGACATAACAACAATTGGACTCTGTCTGTAAACTAGAGTAATTCACATAATGTAGGAGATATTTTAAGTAGTTCATGTTTTTGACAGAGTTCAGCTCCTTTATCACCTTTGAATTGAAGGTTTGATCATAAAGTTTCATGAGACAAGCATCTTAAGTTTGTCCACAAACATCTCAGTTTGCCTTTCTGAAGAACTTTCTGTAGCCACACTGCTAAAGCCACGAAAGTTAAGTTTGCAAGAATATTCTGGTGTTTCACATTAATTGATCTAGATGAGTTGTCATTTCTAAGTTTCAAAATATCCCCTGAAATTAAAATGCAATATTCTGGAAGTGGCAATAAGAGCATGCTTCTGTTGTCAACTGTCAGAATTCATTCTCCTAGTAGTTATAGACATACTAAAATTCCTACCAAAATCTTCCTACCATTCAACCATTCAAAAGGGTAAGCATGGATGCTAGAACACACAATAGCTTTATCTTTTTATACTTTATTTCCTTTCTTTTCCTACTTTTTTGGTCCTTCTTTTCATTTTTTTTTCTGGTTGAGCACCTTATTTGAGGCTTGCAGTCATTTTCTTCTTCGGTATTTCTAAATTTTTTAAGTAGAAGAAACTGCTACTTCTTCCATGAATGTCCAATTTTCAAACTTACTTTAATTTGTAACTTAATCCAGTAGTAGAAGCTGAAGAACTAATGTTCTTCTACTCTTTTTCATTTTCATTAGTGTTTCATTA
The DNA here is from genome assembly GCF_003342845.1 of Nothoprocta perdicaria. Taxonomy (NCBI): domain Eukaryota; kingdom Metazoa; phylum Chordata; class Aves; order Tinamiformes; family Tinamidae; genus Nothoprocta; species Nothoprocta perdicaria. The sequence continues at coordinate 1,293,356 of NW_020455261.1, read as the reverse complement.
TGAAATAGGTTTTCTGTTACATGAAAAACACGTGGCCACCCTTTGTTTCCAAGCTTGTTCTCAAGTTTGTTTGCAGCACTTCTAGCACGCTTTTGAAGAAGAAAATTTGAAAATAAGAAGTGTAACTATTATAATGACTTTACTTAAAAATGTACAATTTGTAATGTCAGTAGCCTGTTATTAGAGAAGTCTTGATCTGTAAGTGTGATTCTGAAACTAATTCTTAAAAGAATGATACTAAACACTTGTTGAATAGCCATGAACTGACATAGTGAGGTCTCAGGCTGACACATAGGAAGAAAACTTTTATCTCCTATTTGCATTCATTATTATCCAATTGTAATAATCTACTAGAAAGAACAGTTCTCTGAAATATTTTTAATACATGCATTTACAGGTGTCATAAGCAACCATTAATAGCAGTCTTGTTAGTACAGCCAAACAGCCTAACATGTATGCAGTGGTATTACTTTAAGTGACAGATGAAGACAGTTGCACAACCTGTAATACTGCACATAACATTATTTTTCTACAACATTGGAATACACAAAGTTCTTAGGAGTCTTAGAAATTAAACAAACGCAAGCAAGCTGAGTTATAGAACATGATTCCAATGCAGAAGTAGAAATTAAAGAATAAGAATTGTTCAGTTGATACAGTTCCTTACCTTATATTTACCCTGGTCACATCCACATAATGTGCTTTCCATTGTGTAGCTTCTTTGTACTCCTATTTCTCTCCAGACAACAACCCGTGCTGTTGATTCCTTTGACTTTTCCACCACAAAGCTGCAGCTGCCCATGCAGAATGCCGGGGCAGTCTGACTGAGAATCTTAGGGAGCACCTGCAGGAGTAATAATTTGAAAAAGACAGCAATTCTTCCATTTTATTTATGACAGGAAAAATAGAAGTCGCAAACTTATCAGTTAATTTTGCTCAAGTTTGAATTTGAAGAATAATGAGAATACTTCTTTAGCTGGAGTTTTCAAAAGCCAGTAGGCTCAAGTGATAGTAAGTTTTTCCTTTCTTACCTGCTTAAATCCTCTTCTGTAGACCCAGTTACTAAACGAAACATTAGTCATACGCATAATAATCATAAAGGAATTATTCACACAATTCCCATCTCCTCCTAATTTACCCAGCTAACTTTGCTCAAATTAAGCATGCTACACATCCCATGCAATTAAGAGAACGGTAATCCAGACTTCAAATGGGTTCAACAATCCCATTTGACCTAATATATACAATATTTTATTAATACGTAAAATCAATCTCTATTCAGCAGAGCCTTAAGCATCTACTTAATTCCAAGTAAATACAATCGTTCGCTTGACACCTCTAGAAAATGACAAGAAACAGTTATGCAAATACATGTATTATATAATTTATCTTAAATGCCTTCATTTTTGTTCAGCTTTTATTTATACCAAGTTAACACGAAGTACATGGCCACTTTGATTTTATTATTTCAATAGTTTATGTTAGTGTAAGTTTGCCAAAATATTTTAGTCTTCATTTTTTGAAACAAAAATATTTTTCTGGCACAACACTTATTGTATATTGTGTTTTGTATGTTATGACCATGCAGGTGTAAATATCATGATCCCACAAAAATAAGCAGAGCAGCAACTGTGAATGACAACAGATTCAATATCCAGGAAATGGTACGTGAGACAGGCTCAATAGCAACAGAATTACTTAATAAAACTCTGAAAGCATCTATACTATCTTTACAAGTTTAGAGTCTTTACATGCTTAAGAAGACTTTTAATGTATCTTCACATGCTCAATGGTCTAACTGGATTTAAAAAATAGGTCCAAGACACTGAGTTGCACAGATCTGCCACAAGGCGGCGGTGAGGTTACACGGAAGAGTCTTACTGACGGCTGGTATTCTACGAATTATTAAAAGCTTATACAATGTCCTGGATGTTGTTTGTCCCAACCTGTTACATGTGTGCACTAGGGACATACGCATTAACTACATATATTATAAGACTATTTTTGCCTCTTCCCATACAAAAAAAAAAAGGAGTGGGGGCTCATATTTCACAGAGCACTTCTGTACTTTTCTTACAATAATCCTTGCCATGCTTAAAGGATTCTATTTTCATTCACTAATTATAAACGGACAGAAGTGTATTTCCCATGTATTCACTATAAGGTAATACTGTCAACTAAAAAGCATACAGCAATACCCTTCCCTCTTCCCGCTCCCCGCCCCCCCCCAAAAAAAAAAAAGAAAAAAGAATTAGGGTACTATGAGTAAATTTTAAGCTGCATTAGAGCAATGTTTAAAACTCTCAAAATATTTCAAAATACATTAATGAACCTGAGATATTTTTCTAAATAAGCCTAGTTACGGCTGTAGAGCCACGTAAGTGAATACCACTAACATATTCCAAATTCATGTCAAATGTCAAAGTGTCCAACTTTTATGAGTTTCCAACTTACCCTGTAACCAGAGTCTTCAATCAAGTCACAAGAGGAAGAACTAACATTAGTGTGCCACATTGTCTCTTTTATACTGCAGCCATACATAAACACATTCTTTTTACGAGAATGACCATGATAATCACAGTAGACCTAAAAGAAATAATTCAGCAAAATGAAGCCAGAGTGCATCACCTTAATAATATTAACATTAAAAAAGTCCTTATTTCTTATATTATTATGTTCATATTTTCATTTAAGTTCCAAATGTTTAGGAAATACTGTTTATATGATCAACTCATGCCATAAGAGAAAAATATCAGATGCTTTCTAAATAAGGTTTAAGCTTCTATGCTACCGACAGGAAAAAGGCATAAATGTTTGCAGAAGATCTCCAAATCACATCTGCAATACAGTCTACATGAACCTAATAAGAAGTTCATCTTATAGACTAGCTGCATAGAAAAAAAAATAATCAGAATTTCTTACAAGACAAAAATAGTTATGTATGGCTTACCCATACATACTCACCAGTGGTAAACGTTTTATAGAAGACAGATACTGCAGTAGGCCTTTGGCATGGTAAATTGTGGGATGCAGATCTGGATTTGGATTTTGCCATTGTCTGTTTAAATCCTCTCCACTTAAGGAGCAACGGTGGCTTTTTGGAAGAAATAAATAAAAATAAAAAAATAAAAATAAAAGGCATGAAGAAGTGTTTGTACCATTGTAATTGTTTTGAAAAAAAATTTCCTTCCTAATTCAAGATTTCTTTGTTGCCTACTACTTCTTTGGAAGAGTCCAACGCCAAAGGACACTTTAAAACAAAAGAAAAAAAAACTTCAAAGCAGCTGTGCTTCTACATAACTATCTACACCTGCTCAAGATTGCTGCTCAGAGAGGCAACGAAAGTGCAAACTCCAGTGAGAAGGGACTATCACTGCAAAACAAATACAAAGATGGTTTTACAGTGGACCATATTTCTGCAGGAAAAATAAAAATTCTGAGAAAGTATATCATCACAGTTTTATAAGGATTTTTATAGTACATACATTTGAGTATTGCATTCCTGTGTTTTTAGAATTCATTTGTTTATTGTTTTATTTTTGTATTTTATTAAATTTTATTTTGAATTATTGTCTTCAACAACAGATGCCATGACTTAGTATTAACAGCTTATACACAGCTTACACATTTGCAAGTAAACTTAAGCTTACTTTCCATTGATGACACCATCTGGATTGAGCATTGGAATAATTTTGAAAATATAAGATTCTCGTAAGCTTTGGGCACTTGGATTATTGCTCATAAGATACTCCAGCGTTCCCTTCATAACCCAACTTGCATTTGTCTCTCCAGGATGTACACGAGCAGTTAGGAAAATATAAGGACGATTCCCTAAAAGGAATATAAATGTCACAAAATATAATACTAGCTAGTTTAAAGGTTTGTTTACAGAAGAATTAACCATTTTCTTTATTCAGTACAATGCAAAGTGCAGTATTTTATTTTTCAGTGCATTCATACGAATGAAACACTCTTAACAAACTTAACCAGAACATTTTTAGAAGGACTGCTAATTACACAGGTGACTCAGTGGAATTTTAAATTCAGTCTGAGACAATTACATGGTCACAATCAACTGAAGACGGCAATTAGAATGCCAGATACTTTTAAAGGTTCTTTTTAAACATACTAGGAAAATATCAGGGAAGCCAGACTGAAGAGGGTTAACCAAGAATACTCTTACAACAAAAGCACACTTCAAGTCTCAGTAGCTGAAGCTTTTCACCATGAATTTATTTTTGGCAAGCTGACTTCCACAGCTTTTGGGCAGAAAAGTTAGTGAAACATTAGGGGTTTTTTTTCCCCTCCAAGAAGCACTATCAGCAAAGCATAACAAACAGAAATTAAAATTCCCTTACTCAAATATATGTTTTTAAATATAAAAGAAATCCTGAACACCAGCATCTTCTAATATCATGAAAGTCATTAAACTAACTTTACATTGTATTGCTTAAAGCACACAGGAACTGTCTTTTTTTTTTCCCCATAAAGAGCTGGTTTACCATTATTTCCTGCTGACAAGAAAGAGAAGTCATACTTACTGAACTGACAGACATGTTCATAGCTATTTGACTCTGGCATGGCTGTAATAGTGACTATCGGACAACTGTTGCCAGCCAGTGTCTCACAGAGAGCATCATGCCGAAAATATATCTGCTGAGGGTTGTGCATGGATTCCAATTTCTGTAGATGCATCTTCATCCCCAAAATAATGAAAAGATACTTCACATCTTTTGTAATCATACACAAGTGTACTCTACAGATATTATTTATTCCATTTGCTGTTGTTGTTGTTGTTATAGTTATGAATAATGCTAAAGCTTCCACAGTATTTTGAAAATGAAATATCATTCTCTGCATCTCCAAATAGAGATGCATCTCTGCATAGCCAAATAAATTCTTTATCTGTTCTTACAATTGCTCTGAAGAAGATGAAAAGTGCAAATTTTCTACAAGGTGAAACTTCTTCTAAGATTTTAGTAAACTAGTAAATTGTTTAGTAAATAGCTCTAGTGAATACTGGTATACAACAACCATTAAATCCACAAGTATGCTCTTGCTACTATGACAAAAAAAACAAATGCTATGACAAAAAAAAAACTTGTCTAAGACAAAGCATTCTGTCCAAGCATTTTCTCCAGGACTCAATGCTTTACAACACTCCTTTCTCTTATTTACTATCCTACAAACGCTTGTCACTATCTTCAATATAACAGTTTGCATAGGTCAGTTATGAACTTGCGCAGATTAGCAGGATAAGAGTCATCTGACTCACTAAAAAACACGACATTCAATGCCCAAAGATTTTTCTAACAAATATTGTTTTGAATCCTAAAAAAAACAGCACATACTCTATTTATTTTGAAAAAAAAGGATCATTTTGTTTCCCAGGATCCTTTCTTTAGTAAAAGCTACATTCCTTGTCATTTTATATCAAGATAGCATGAAAAACTCTCCAATTATTTCACAAATGCCTATCATCTGCATTACATTACTTCTCCTAAGTATAAATGGTTACCTATGTAACAAATCACAATCTTCCCACCTTTAAGGTCGAATAGGTATATGGATAATGATAAGCAAAGTAGCAGACATCATCCTTATGTTGGAAAGTCACTGTGAATGTAATTGTGTAATAAGATTTTCCTTTCTGACCTCCAGCGGCAATAGAACTTCTTGAAAAGTGGTTCCTAACAATATAACAAAAATAATAAACATATTTAAATACTAAGAACCATAACAAAGGGTAACAAACTTAATGGTAACTTCTCTTAGTATATTCTCTTTGTTCTAAGATTACTTTAAAACAGCTGTACAATAAATTCTCAAAAGACTAATCACAGATGACATCTGACTAGTATTACTGCATGTCACCAATAACATTTTAAGTGTGCACATATACATTCCATTAAATATTTCTGTACAATAAAATGCAATTTATGGCGAAAAGGAGTACACAAGTGAACTACTTCAATGACAGCAGAGTGTTAACAAAGTGACAATCTATATATTCTGATCACTTCTGTTATTTCTCCATAATAACTAAGCAAGCGTCATTAAGGAGAAAAGTTGTATTCACAACAGAACTATGGAAAGAAAAACAAGAGCAAACATTTCTTGTCAGCAAAAATTCTCACAGTCATCTTCAGTAAAAGATCTTTTTGTTATAGTTGCTTGGTACTTACTTGTAGTAACAAATATCTGTCCCAACACGAGTCCAACACGGTCTAGAATGTAATGCTTCCTGAACAGAATACATGAGCGGTTGCATACCTTAAAAAAAAAAAAAAAAAAAAAAAATCATTTTAATGTAAAGACAGCACTCTTTAACATTGCAATGATAGGACCAGACAAACAATTTTTATGCAATTCTCCAATCTAGATATGCATTTCAACTTCATATCACAGAATATAGAAAATCAGAACATGCTCTTTCATTCAAAAGATTATCAAATCTTTTTGGCCTATCAAATCCTAATTAAAGACAGAAACAAAAACCTATTCCATTTAACTTATCATTCTGAAAGGTCTCCAAAGAGAACATAAAAGACTGCACAGTTAGAAAATGCAGGATTTTCCAATTGGTTAAGAGATTATTATTTGGTTAGATCATATAAGTTCATTGTAAAAGTGCAAATATTTTAAGTAAATGGTTTTATATGCCCTATTTCCGAGCAACATTTAAAATGTTCATATCTTAATTAAATGAAGTTGAACACTTTAAGAATATGATGTTATTTTGTCCCAAGCGTTTGAAGAAGGTGGAAGGAAAGTTTCTCTTCCTTCTCCTTATAGGACTGAAAGGGAGAATTGTACAAAATTGAGTGGGAAAAAAATCTCACCGGAGTATTTTTAAGCTGAATGACCTCCCTTAGGCAAATGGAGAAAAAGCTTATTGCACTGTCTGATGCACAAACAGCAAATGCTATGAGATAGAAACTGCAGAGGGTCACATGTGAAACATTTACATTTGAAAGAGAACCTTACATTTCCTTCTCATACATGCAGTAAGAAAAGCTCTCTAAGACTATGTACTTTTTATTGCACTTCTCAAAAAGGTATCTCAGTACTTACGAGTGGAATTAATGGCACCTACTTCTAATTCTTTCATGTTTGTTGACTGACAAGATTTGTTGTCCCTTATCACAAATAGTCTTAAGGCTGACAACTGCAGTTGCCAGTAAAATTCTTTTCTTTTGGCTTTAATCACATCAATACTTCATTTTTAAATCTGACAGCCAGTGTTTTCAGATACATCTTTTTTTCTTTTTAACTGAAAACAGTCATTTTCTAGTGTGCCTGCTACTACTAAAAAAAAGGCATAGATGTGATCTGTTAAATCCTCGGAGGGCATGACACACAGCTGAGCACTCCTTTTCAGATATTTTACCACATACTACTTCTTGAAGAATGGGAAATGCATCTTACCATAGTTAAATTGACTGTTGGACTTTTCACAGTTGATGATGTTAAACCGGTATCCAATGCCAGTTTTCATTCCACTGACTTCAAAGTAAAACCACTGATGATAGTGATTGCTATTTATATCTGAGTTCAGAATCAGATCATATTCATTTCTGAAGATTAATAAAAACAAAGACCTCTTTTTTAAAAAAAGGAAATGGAAAGTTTCACATGTAAAAATAAAAGTTGAAGTATCTTACTTTCTGATTTGAATGACTTTGCGCAGGTTTCCAGATTCAAATTTTGAATTAAACTTCAAAACATCTGCTTCCTCAGGAACTGAATAACTAAGGGAAGAAAAAGGGATCAGAGTGACTAACAGAAACACATGTGGTTTGTTTCAGATCTCACTTAGCAATTGAAAAATTATTCTACATCTGCCATAAACAGAGCATGAGCAGTAGAAACAAAGTCACACCACAAGAACTAGTCAAACTGACATCTACAGAACCATCTTAAATATTACAAATTATATCATAGGTAAAGTAGAATATGTTAAAGCTATTCATTATTGTTTTCAGAAAATTAAAAGCTCACCTGGAATTGTCAAGGTCATACACAACTCTATCTATAATATCATTTTGATGAATCAGTCTTTCAATATCTTGAGAGATTTTTGTCCTATTAAAAAAAGAAGAATCCCCACTTAATCTGTTGCACATTATTTCCAATTATAAAAAGAGAAGAAACAATGAAAACTAACAAAATTAACATGAAGATAGTGACATAGACTTTCAGAGAGCCTTCAGCCTCATCCCCACTTATGTGCACAAATCATAAGTGTATTTATTAAACACCTGCATTCACAGCTGACCCATTCCAATATTTGTATGTGTGGGAATTGAGTTTTCATGCACAAAACCCAGTAGTTTTATCTTACATGAAGAATGCACCATTTCAAAATTTGTAGTAGCAGCAGGAATTACTCAAACATCACGTATGTTAATGCTTTAATCTATGACAGTACTTGATAATATTAGTAATTTTCATGAGTCCTATCATAACTAGAATTAAAATATTACAGAGTAGGTCGTGCAGTGAGTGTGTTAGTGCACGAGCTTTTCACCTCTGGACATCTAGGTTCATATATCGACTAGGTAACAAATAAGAATGAATTTGGTGATGTCAGCCAAATGTCAGGTGTATATTTATCCAGATCATTAAACCATTGCACAACTGGCAGTATCTAGGTCCTGGTTTGGAAAAGTAAGAATGTGTTGCAGTTCAAGAATGAAATATAGTGGCAGAGCTGTGGGGAAAAGCACAGAACCTGCAATAAGAACAAAAGGAGGCAGATTAACAACGAAGAACACAGGAACAGAGGTGTAAAGTACGTTCAGGCTGGAAATTCTGCTTAATGAAAACAAATATTGTTGACAAATGAGTAAAGACAAAAAAAAAAGGGAAGCATACAACTCTAGTACCTCTTAAGTTAGGAGTGACTTGGCAAAGTCACTCCTAGAAAAAAAAAAATAACAAGACATATCCAGCAACGTATTAATAAAATTGTAAGAAGTTCCACTCACCATAGTCTATTTGATCAGGGTTCAACTCAGGACAGATTTCTCACTTGATAATGAATTATTAAATTTCAATATGCCTCAGCTCTAAGTGGTTATAATACTTTTCATCATCATAGGAATTTTATCAGGATAAAATCCACTAATCAATGCAAAATATTTAAATACCATACTTATAACCACAGTACACAGAAAGAAGATGTGGCTTTAAGAAAGATATACAAAAAGAAAAAAATAGTAATGAATTTTAAGATAGTTAAAAATTAATAGATAGGAGAAACTATTTGAGGATTACTGAAGGAAAAATTAGAAAAAGAAAAAAAAAAGAAAAGAAAACTATTGACCTGGAGCTACGTGTTTATGGGTAGGTCCCCTGAGAATTCTGAATTACCTCACGACCACTTCTGCAGGAGTTTAGAAAATCCTAAAATGTGCAGCAAAAACAAACCTAAGGTTTATAGAAAATGAGAAAAAAAGCGTAGATATTTAATCCCTAATTTACAGGGGACTGGGTTAAGTACCAATTACCTTCTATAGAAGGTGGAATAATAAAACAATTATTCTCAAAAGTTATTCTGGCAACAGTTTGATGAAACATTTTCAAAACACCACGTATTGTCAAACACAAACAAAAATCCAAAAGTGCATCAAAACACAAGCTGGTAAACACTGAATCTCCTGAGTACTGCAAGACCAAAACACATTCATCATCCTGAAACACTTGCTTAAAATACAGTGAGGACAATACAATGCAATGCAATGTTTTGATTTCTAATAGCAACTTAGCTGACAAGGGATGTACTAATTGCTAGCAATAACATGAAGATAAATCTCACTGAAAGCCAATAGAATTTACACAAAGCTTTCTAGAAGACTTTCGATAGTTCCCTGTATCTTTGACAAAATCAGTTTCCGCTGCCTTTCTAGGAAGTACTATTACTAGGCTCTTTTTAAAAGGATTAGGCTCTTTTTAAAAGGATTATCCCCCCAGAAATTCATTACATTGCAGTAACAAGGCTAAGTCAATTAGCAGAAAAATGAACTGTTAGAATTGTGTACCTTAAAAAGTTGAAACAGGTTTTCTGAATCAAACTTAGCAAAACTACACAAAATTCCATTCTTGCTTCATTGGAGAAGTAAACGGTTACTTTCAATGCTAAAAATACACTTCATCAAATGTAAAATAAAGTTGGGGTTTTTTTTTAACCTATCATTATCTCAAGATTTAGAAATTAGCTCTATGTATAAGCTTATAGGTAGGTTTGTTGGTCAAAAGACAGTTAACACGGTGCTTTGGTTCACTTAAGAATGAGCACTAGAATGACAATTCCAATTTCTCCTTATTTTAAAGTTTTCACTCAACATAAGACTACTCAGGAGTATTCAAAATGATTAAATACTACTAAAACATGTGAAGACATGCAAAATTTTCTTAAAGTACCATTCTGTCCTGAGTTAGAAAATATCAAGTTCCCTTCCACATCAGTCAAATCAATCTAGAAAATAAGCATGCTTTACTCATGGGGCTTTTTATCAAGAATGTATGTAGTAACGGTAAAGTAATGTCATTTCTGTCTCAATACTGTAGCAATACTGTACTTTCTCTGTAGGAAAGATTTTTTTTTAATCACAGATATAAAACTCTGCCAACTATTACTAATTATAAGGATTTCATCTAGTTTTAAAAAGTCTTCTCATCTTAATATCTAAATGTAAATATGTAAAATCTCATTAAATTGAGACTCCACACTCACTTCAGTGCTGCTAAGGGTCTTCCAAGAGGACAACAAATTCAAGAAATTTCATTCACATACAAAAACACTTTTGTCTTTAACTCACAGACAATACAGAGAAAAGCTCCTAGCACAGAAGGTGATGATAAACTGTCAATACACCAACGTTATGTCCACAAGCTTTTAGAGTTATCATTATTTTTGCTTGATAAAGTATGACAGCATTCCTTGGCAAGTATAATACCTTGGCAAGTTAAACAATGAGTTAGAAAGCATCACCTTTCTAGCTTCCTTCTTTTGATCTTGGAAAAGATAAGTATTTTTAAAAATTACATGATCTGGATGGGATTCCTTCCAAGAAAAGGAATAAAAATAGAGGGCAGAAACTTAAGATTTTAGAAACTAAAATTTCAGAATTATAATCGGCAATTACAGAATCAAATTTTGTTTTTACTTGGTGGCTTTGTGTTGATTAATGCTAAGATGGCAGCTACCTACCTTTAAACTGATTTTCACTGAAAATTACTTCACATGACAGAGTAAAAACTGTACACATTAGAGGTGAGTTTCCAGTTATTCTCCACGTAAAGATTAATCTTCAAGGCAACCACAATGACCACCACCACAACACAGAATTTTAACTCACCTCTGCACCCCGTAAGGCCTTTCCAGAATAGGCTCCTTAAATGAGGGTGGCATATGGCCAAAATAATCTGGATAGGCCACTTCAGAATACTCAGGGACAGACTTTGTGTTTTTTACCATTTCAATGTAAAGATCAGAGTCATGAACTGGTGATATATCAGAAACTTCAAGAATCACTTGCTCCCCTGAAGAATTTGATCCAGAATCATCATCTTCCTCAGAATCCACCCCAGTACAGCATAGTTTTCCCAGCTGAACAGGTGATCCCTCAAAAAGGCTACTTTTGCAAGGTGAAACATGCTCACAAGGCTTACTGCAAGCAAGGGTGGTAAGGCTAGTTTTGCTTTCCTTCTTTATAGCACAACCTGTACCAAAATACTGTTCATTTTTTGCAGTGTTTTGCAGCGTGATTCTGTCCAAGCCTTTCACAATTTCTTGGCTCAGACACTGGCAAGTTGGGATCATCGTCTTTTGATCATTTTGCTGATGTAACCTACTGTCTTTGCTACTATCTTTTTTCGGCAATTCCAGGAAGGCTGGTCTTATATTGCATTCCTCTGTCAACAAAAAATGGCTCTCCTTTAGAGAAATTTCTTTTACTGAGGGGTTTGCTTCTGAACAGTGCTCCTCTCCTGCTGTCGGAACCACAATAGGCCCACACAGATTTGCATCAGATCGAAAAGGCTTTGGTTCCTTGGAGACTAAGTCACATTCCTAAAAGGAAACAGAAACAAACCTTGATTCTTGTTTTTTTTCTCCTCACAAGTAAACACTTCTTAGAAGATCATTTATCTTTCAATATACTTCACAACAGCCGAAGTGAAACCAAAGTTTTAATTAAAGAAGAAATTATCACTGTGATGTAAATCTACATGAATAAAGCAATGAAGTTCCATCTCTTCCGAGAAGATATCGTCAAAACAGTATAAAAATAAAGAACAAACATTAAAAAAGCTAATTGAAACTTTCAAGTCAATGCCATTCTCCAAATTTTGTTAATCACTGCTTTCATTAGGTACAAAACATATTAGCTTCAAGTAACTTAGCCAGAAACTAAATAACTCACTGTATAACTGTATAGCTCCCCTCATAAATAGCAAACATAGTTCTAGAAATGCTCTTTTTTTTTCTCCCCCTGAAATAACTAAATCCACAAAAAAGCATAAGATTACAATATATTCCAGATTCAACCTCTTATTATGATGGATGCACTAAGAAATCATATACTTTACCTGAAAGTTTTCCAAAAGTTCTGGGAAAAATTGCTCATACATTTTCAGTTCTTCTACTGGTCGCCCCAATTCCTGTGTAGGTTTCAGTTTATTTATATCAGTCTCAATGTCATCATTCTGAAAGACCAACAAAATAAATTAACCTTGTATTCGGAATGAATTAACTTCGAAAAATATGGTATTTGGCCTTTACTTCTGACATGAACATGGTTATGACATAGTTCACTATTATTTTAAAATTAGCTAAACTGCCCATTTGATTATGAGGGTTTAAGCAATTCTATTTTATTGGTCTCCCAAAACCCCAATTTCAATGGCAACATTACAAATTAACTTTCTTTTGTTTTCATACAGATGTATAATATACAGATATTAGACTACCCTTTGCAAGAGATAATGCATTATGCAGCCATTACAGCCTGAAAAGTAAAGATTTAATCTGACTGCAGCAAGAAAGGAATAGCATTCTTTTTAAAGATCCCTTCCACAAGACTTAGGAGGAGATAGCCCGAAATCAAAGCTTTCATCTCAGTTATTGGGCAGATGATTCAATCAATGTCTGCATCTGTATAATATTCAAACACAAAATAGGCAGAATGTCCTTTCACGTCCTGACTGGCAGCTGCAGAACAGAACAAGACCTTCCCAAAGCGGGAACAGAGGTCTTGTCTCTATCTATGGAGCTGGCCGAATTTCAAAGTCAACTTGACCTATAGTTAATACCCGCTCAGAATAATGGAAAAAAATGGAGTTACTCCTACAAACTGAGTACAGTCTGCAGCAGAGAGGATAGGACTGAGGTAAGCACACTGTGGGAACAAAACTTGAAAAGCAGTTTGCAGTTCTGCTCCATCCCTCTACAGCCAAATCAACTGTAAAACAAAAAGATTTTTCATAAAAATCTCAATGCAATCTGAGCAACAAAGGTTCATCTTTCCAAACAGCACACAATTTCTTTAAATTT
>NW_020455261.1:1251648-1279775 GCF_003342845.1 Nothoprocta perdicaria | reverse complement strand
TTTTTTTTTTTTTTAAGAGAACCTCCTCACTAATACTCTCAGTGGTAGTCAGTGACAGGACAAGGGGTAATGGGTGTAAACTACAACACAGGCAGTTCCAAATCCATGTGAAGAGGAACTTCTTTTCTGTGAGGGTGACAGAGTCCTGGCTCAGGCTGCCCAGGTAGGTTGTGGAGTCTCCTTCTCCAGAGATCTTCCAAACCCACTTGGATGCCGCCCTGTGCCCCGTGTTCTGGGTGTCCCTGCAGGAGCAGGGGGGTTGGACTAGATGATCTCTAGAGGTCCCTTCCAAGCTTAAACATTCAGTGATTCTGTGCTACTGTGATTCTGTGATACTCTACTTATATTTAAATCATACAGCTGCATACATGATTGAAGACCAGACAATCAGAAGACCGAAGTGAGGCACAATTTCATCTCCTACAAACCTTAAAATCTTGGTCCTTGTCATCTTCATTTTCAGTTTCAACTTCTGATTCTGCTTCAACATCATCATTGTCATCACTTTCATCCACTACATCATCCACTGCAATATTAAAAAAAAAAAAACCTTCTCTAAGGCAGACTATAAAATTTTACATAATATATAAGCTCAAACAACAACAAAAATGTTTATCTAGTCATCCAATTCTATTCATTTGTCACTTACCAACTGAAAAAAGGCAAACTCAACTAGTTCGAAGTCCTGTGAAACCCAATAAGATTTAGTATCTAGTACCACATTTATAAAACTAACTGATTGTTTGGCAATACTGCAAATTCAATGCTACAAATCCATTCCCCTGCCCACTCCAAAATAGTAACTGGCTATCAGAAAGGTTTAACAACCTAGATGTGCCAAGCCTGCAGTTCAGCACCAGAACATGCCAGAACAGCCTCAGCTCAACACAAATGAGACAGCTTTTCTTAAATCAAATAGTAATGTACAGGACAAAAAGAAGAAAAAGAAAGAAACAAACAAAATACCACTCTAAGTGTCTTTAACTGCTTAATATAGCCAGATATGGAACACCAAATATAGACAGAAAGAAGCTACTTCCTACAAGTGGAGAAAGGATTAGATCACCAAACCCTATTTATCAATGTAATACTTTGAACAACAACAACAAAAAAAAATTTGCTTACACAACAACTGATGAGTAGTGGGCTAAAACCACTTTCTGATATGTAGGTGCGGGAACTAGAAAGTCATTCTGATAGAAGTGCTAATTATTAGTGACAAATCTAATCTTTTCCTCAAAATATCACAGGTTCTTCATAAACAAATGGTTTACAGTACAATAGAAGTAGAAGGCCCACATAAGGCATTAACAAAATATACTGATTTGCTAAAGTATTCAGAATGACTACACTTTTGCAGTGCTAATTACATGAAATCATACTTTTATTATATCCAGACAGGACTCATACCTGTTCCACCTTTTAAAGAGAAATTTCAAGAAGAGATGTATCCTATTTCTTTTTTTTAATGCTTCTGTGTTTATATATTAAAAACTAGATTGATAAATGATAACAGCATTTCAACAGTGAAGTTTCTATAAAAGTATTACAGCATCAAAGTATTGCAGGAAGGAGAAATTTAGTTTCTGTGAATTTTAGAACAGGCTTCAAAATCTATTTCCTACTTACAAGACAGAATATAAACAGTGTTTATATAGACGCTATCTTGCATGAATTTCAAACATACACTTGTCTTCTTTCAGATTATGATATTTCATTTGAGAATATATCACAAATATGATACTAAAAGTGCAGTTTCACCTCTTCACAGGTTGCTTACCCAAATACTGTTTCAAAATAGCTGAAAAATCATGAATCATCCAAAAATAATGAGAGGAAATCACAATCAGATGAATCCTCTTCTTACAAAGCACCAAGATAATGCTTTGCTGACTAACATTACCTAAGAGACTACAACAGCTCACGTAAGCAGCTCTACTTTGCATCACACAGACGAAGAAATAATCACAATGGTAAAACACTAATGCCTTAAATAGCAGATGCTAAACTAAATTCAGTACATCCAGTTTACCAATTAACAGAAAGAAACCAAAGAATTACACACATTCTTCTATGTCTTGAGTTAAAACTAATGAACAAACAAACAAAAACTAAGTTTGAAGGTGAATATATACAGCTTACGCTTTTCATGTGACATTTAAATGAAAATCACTTTTCAGCTTTTCAGCTCCTGGTTTATTTTTATATTAGTTTATATTGAAAAATATACAAATGCATATTTAAGTTTATATATATATATATATAATATGAAAATATAAAATATAGTAATATTTTTAAAAATTAAGTTAGACTAATTCAGAGACAAAACTTAGTAAAATGCCCATACCTTCAGGAGGTAAATTGTATAGCTGAGCCACGGGACCATTAGCCGGAATAACTGGTAGTTGGAAATGGAAAGCACTTTTTATAGTTGGTAAAGGAAGACGATTTTTAGGAAAGCATTTTCTCATAATCAGGCTGGATGTGTTGACAAGTGGATCAAGAGTTCTTACTGCAAGGCACTCCTATTAACAGGAATTAACAGAGAAAAAGATCTCAAGCCAAAAGTCATAATGCATTTGTTTTATATATTTTTTTTTAAATTCACTGAAGTATTTTATGCTGCTACTTAAAAGAAATTTTGTTTATGTCTTCTCTGAGATCACAGGAACTTTTAGGAACTCAAATTCACCTTTTTTCAAAAACTGTATATACACCATTAATGATTTTTCAGCAACTCAGCAGTTCCTCCCACAGCGGGTACAGCAAAAGAAGATTAATGTCATGCTATACCCGTTTATTTCACTTCAATCAATTACAGAACATCATGCATAACTCCAAATCAAAAAAAGCACTAGTGGTTAATAAACTAGTAATGATAAATTTGATGTCACAAAATATTTTAAAGCTTAAAATGCAACAAAACAAAAATATAGACAGACTTACTTGTGAAGTGTTGTAAAGAATTTTCATCCCATTGGCATCAATGAATGCCTTCCTTCCTAATTTGATGTTTGTAATACTTTTAATGCATTGTAAAATGCCTTTACGTATCAGCATGTATCTATGTCGACTATCATGACGATGCCAGTCTACATAAATTGTCAACAGCACATGTACATATCCTCTGTATACTGCTCTCCTGGCATTTGTCTATTAATAAAAAAAAAAAAAAAAAAAAAAAAAAAAAAAAAAAAAAGGAAAACAGTAAATTGAAAATGGTGAAAGGGCAAAATTATTGTCATACTTTCAGCATGGTTTCCAAATCAGTACTTTAATTTCTTTTAAATCAACTTACTGAGTCATGTTATCCTTTGAAAAAATATTTCAGCCATGTTTAGCAGGTTTACATTGACACAGAAGCAGTTTTACATTGACATAGATACAAAAACTCTGTAAAATATGATTCTGTATTTTCTAGACATTTCCTAAAATCCTGCAATTCCTCAATCCTGTTAGCATCACTAAACATCTAATTTAAACTCTTCCAGCTGCTCAAGGCAGGTATTGTACCTCTCCCTCCACACACAAATTTTGCATAACTCCATATCCCAATTAGGAACATTATTATTATTGCCTATAATAGAATTGACTTCTCTATGTCAATGCCTGCAGATAAAATATATAATATGCAAAATATTCTGAATCTGTAATACTTCTACCTTGTTATCACAAACTTATATATTTCCGATCATTCTTGCTCCACAGTGGCAAATGCATTAAAATTGGTAATTTTGAACTGTTTTTGTAAGTAAAAGCCTGTTTTAGACATAATTTGTTTTGAAAAATGAGAACTAAAAATGTTTAGTTACTCTTTTGTCAAAAGCACACCCATAGCACACATCAATAAATAGTAAATTTGGATGTGCCACACAAAAATCACATTAGTGTTTTTTAAGCAGCAACATGACGTCCTCATGCTATTTGTTTTGCATTTGCATTACTATCTTTTCTATATATACAAAATTATGTCTATAAATACCATTTTCAAGAGAACAGAAACAAGAAATACTACACTCATTAGAGATAAACACACGATTGAGCCCAGTACTGTATCCTTCATTCCTCAGGATACTGTTGCATGGTTTACCAAAAGAGGTAAACATAAGATATTCTTCAGGCTAGAAAATTTTGGGATAAAAAGGGTTTATAACATTTCCATCACTGCCCATACGCATTGTGTAAACACAAGACTTGAAACAAACCGTTATACTGCTCATACTCCACATAACATTGCAGAAGCTGTCACTCAAACATAATAAACTCAAACTGTTTCTATCCCAAATAGTGTAGAACAGGTGAAATCCCACAAGTAATCTAGTTCTGACAAACTCAAAATTATGATTTTTTTCTTAAAGTTATTAAAATCATTATATTCTGATTATCAAACTACAAAATGACAAATTATAGTTTGCATTGATTTTCTAACTCTCTCTTTTCTCCTCAAATAAAGCTACCAATGGAATGAGATATTTGAAATTAGGCAAAATTTCCATCAATTCAAAGTTTTACTTCCCCTCCCCCCCCCAAAAAAAAAAAAAAAAGAAAGAGTTCTACATACACCAACCATGTGTTTGTTTTAGTTGAGATTTAGTTTAAAAATCTACCAATTTATGTAGAAAATTCAGTATGTCAACTGAACTCCACACACCAGAGATCGACAGTGTTATGAAAAAGCAACATAAAAGTTTAGGAGAGTGAAGGCCAAAATCTCTCAGCACTAAATCTCTCAAAACAAATTCGAACATGTCAGTAGTCAAGAGATGCTGCTTTCTTTGCACACTTTTTAACATTTTATTTCCTCAGTAATACAGAGGAGAAAAAAAAATTTACAGAATACCAGTACCCCATTCTAAAGTGTTCCTTTTCTAGATTTCCCAAGAAGAAACCTCCAAATGAGTAAATAAACAATCTTTAAGATAAAGAATCACTCAGTTTCTCAAGAAACTTGAGAAAGCCTGACACTCTATATAAACTGGAGTTTTCTACTATGTTTCTGAAACGGCCTTCTGCAAAAACATCATTCTTCAGTTCTGCTCTAACTGCACTAGAATTACTCAAAATGCTGTATTTTTTACAAAAAAAAATGTTGGGAGAGAATGGGTTTATCATTCTTTATGTGGATTAAATCTGGCCAAAGGACAGCAGCTGTGATGTCTGTTGGGATCCACTGCTCCCGTCTCAGACAGCCAGTGCCTGCCCACCCATGCTACTCCACAGGCAGCCCAACAGATCCAACTTTAGGAAATATACCCTTGTTTTATCTCCTGTCATCCCACTGGTATTTCTGGTCATGTAAGATACGTGTGTAAGAAAGATGCCTAGCATTTAAGACATAGGTGACCACTACTGAAAGGCAGCAATGTGTAAAAGGCATTTCCCCACGTTGCATCCATACCAGTTTTGCAGAGTCTGGACAGCCTTTCTGCTGCATAACTGAAGAGATAGTAACTAATTATTAAATACAGATCTACACATACAAAAAGCACAAGGGAATGCAGATGAAACCACAGATTTAATTCAAAGCTTCCTGAACTTGAACTTCTTTGGGTCACAGACTTAGTTTTACTTTTTTTCATTATATATACTTGCATACACATCTCAAGTAAAACAACTGTATCTTATACTCAAAAACTTACTTGATTTTAGCAATGCAGCAAGTGTGTCTAAAGCAACCCTGTCAAGATAAAAAAAAAAAAAAGACAGTTGGTAAACTTCATGTACAACACCATACAACTATATAAAAAGTTTAGCATTTTAAGATTTCTTCAGACATAAAACTATCAGATAACTATTCTATTTTCCCAGCTGTGCAATATCAGACTTTTCTCTAAAACTTCAGCTTTACTGAAATACTATTCTTTAATATCTGAAATTCAATGAAATTCAAATGAAAGTTTAAAAATTCATAAAATGGCTATACGAACATTTTTGTGAAAAAAAAAAAGACCAGTGGTAATGTAACATTTATGAATCATGTTCAACAGTAGACATCTCTGAAACGCCTGCTTTTGCATTAGCATCATAAGCTGCTACTGTAAAACAACGGACACCACTTTAGAAAGTGTGTCCACTTTCTAAAAATGGTTAAAACTGGTATTATTTGAATGTGCTTAAAAGTAATGATGATCAATGAACATACAAAATGATCCGTATAAACTCTTTTGTATAAAAAGGTTTTGCCTCAACTGTTTCAGGATATACAACTAAATAACCTATACACTTATTTTTATCGTCTATGTAAAGATAGACTTCACACATCTGATCTTACACCATAAACAAGGATATCATGATTACTCACATCATGGAATACTAAGTTCATAAGTTTAATTTTAGCTAGGGGTTAAAGGGGGAGGAGGGTTTTTTTTTTAATTGGAAGCAGTCCAGAAATCATGTGTGCAATATTTAGATAGGAGAACACTAATTTGTACAGAACTTAAAATACAGCAACATGGTATTATTTCAGTGGACAGATGAAAATTTGCTTTCCCATGGGCATGCTCTTCAAAAGGTTGTTAGAGCTAACTCCAATAAAATCAAGCAGAAGACTTTTATCAAAAAGTAGTAATTCAGGACCATTTATGAAAAATATCTGATGAACAGGATAGATGAGTTAAAAATTAAGTAACTTAAGATTACTGCCCATACAACAGGAAAAGTCAAAAGCAGGGCTTTAAGGCACCCTGTCAAATTTTTTATTCACATAGTAGTCTCCTAGACATACATTCCTTATGTGGTGGACGCTTTTACTCTCAGAAACTGTACAACTGCTTGGGAGTATAACACAAAGGAAATTCTATTAGAAAATAAAACAACATATGCTACCGTGGAAACACAAATGATAGCTGAGATTAAATTCAATGAGTTTAAAAATGATGAGATTGCCTTGATCAGTTTGTTCTGATTTATTTGGGGACAGCTCTGAATTCCACACAGGAATATTAGAGACAAATAAAAACAAACAAACAAACGAAAAAAAAAAACACACAACACACCACATCACACCTCTGTCCTTCTACCCTTGCCTGCACTCTATCTGTATCCAGATATTTTGTGTTACTGTACAAGATTTGTAGTTCTCCTTACAACCTCTCTTCAATTAAAAACAAGCTGTACTACAGTTTAAGAAGTTTTGGCATCTACATATACACATACATACATATATATATATACACACACACACAACACCTTTTCCACATTCTACATTAAAAGATATTATTGCCATATTAAAAAGATTTACTTACTTCATAAGGCTAGTGTTCTTTTTACTGAAAGGGCCAATGATCTTAAACATCAGCTCTACTACTCCGTTTTTTCCCAAAGATACTGCATTTACAGCTGGAAAATTATTAAAAAAAAAAAAACACAAAAATCTATTTTCAGATAAAGTAGAATGAAAAACAAAAGATATGGATATATTCAACAGATGATGTTAGGAGTTTCTGGGCTTTAAAAGCACAACGATAAGCAAATACCATTCTGCATACAGTGCACTCTTATATCAGTCCTAATAAAACCTCAAGAACAAAAACCATTTTTTTACTTTCTAAGTATAAACTAAAGGAAATTATTACTTCCTCCTGCATGCTCTGCTTCCTTTCTTATTAAGGCACACCATAAAAGAGATTTACTCCCTAAAAGCTCACAGCCTATCAAGACAGGATGGTTTCTAAATTTCAAGTGTCTATGAGGTTCTATGATCTGCTATTATCTTTCAGCAACAGGGCAGACAGGTTCCAAAAGCAACTGAAATCCAAGTGTTCACTGTTTAATTTAGAAATGACAATAAGTATTATCTCTACTCTTCCTGAGTTACAGAGTACGTAATATTTTCTCAAAGAAAAAAAATAATAAAAATAACCCAGAGGGGGAAAGTTAAGAAACATATAGTGCTAAGGTTTATGTTTAGAAAAAGCACACTGTATGTTAAAATCATTGTAAAGGCAAACTACTTATTAATGCACAGAAATATTATTCCTGTCTGAGTTCAGAAATATGCATTCCTAACAAGGAATAACAACAACTAAACAAGGCACTACCTACAAAATAAGAAATGCTACATATATACATCTCATTACTTGAATCCAGATTGCAGTTTTATCATCATTAGGAGCAATATTACAACAGCAGAATAAAATCAAAATCAGGAATCTATTCCAGTAGAAGCAGCATACCAATTTTAAGTGAAACTACCCACCAAAATATGTAATATGTAAAATATGTAATAAACTATGTAAATAAGATTAAATGTAATAAGCTATGTAAATTAACTTCTGTACAGAGTAAGTATAGAAAATAAAGAGAATCCAGGTCAGAGTCCTACCTCAATCTCTCACTTCCATGACATTATAGGTTTTCAATCAAACTGCATAACTACCTGTAATAACTTCCCCAATTTAAAAGCTTTTTACCTCACTATTAGATGGTGCTACAGAATTAAAATTTCCACATTATGCAAATACTGTGACTTTATGAATCCTAGTTGCTTATATGAACGTCCAGAAAACGTCCAGAAAACACAATTCTATTGACCAGCAAATTCGTTCTGTTGAAGATGGTTGTTTTCCATATCATTTAATTTAAAAAGCTAAATGGACATTTTGGGCTCAAAGGAAAACAAAAAGTAAAAAGCTCAAAGAGTATCTTACTGGTAGTAAAGGCACAAGAAGAATCAATTTGTTTTCACCAACTACCTACTACCTGCAAGAACAATATATTAAGCTTTTATGGAAGCACATCAGTTCAATAGGTCAGACACTTCAATAAATGTAATAAAAATGATTAAAGAAAGAAATAAAGCTATTCCCTATGTAAACTAAATCCTAAATTAGCAACTGCAAATTTAAAAATACAAAAAAAACATGAACATGTGTAACAGAGTAATTATTTCCATTGAAGTGGTTTTGCAGAACAATGGTTCATCAGTATTTACACAAATGCAATAGTCAAAGATTCCATAAACTCAACAACACTGTTTAATAAATAACCATATATACGTACACTAAAAAGAAACCAGTCCTACACAGCAAGTACACTCAAATTCTCAGCCACTTAACCATGGAACAGCAATCAAGTATCTGGATCATATATTTGAACCACAACTACCAATTTTGTTGCTGTATTAAAGAAGAGAAAAAAAACACTCTGCAGTACTTACAGTTGGACGAGTAAACTCTTAATACTTGAAGACAGGGCAATATTAACCTATGGTTCTGCAAGTTCTGCTTTACCAAATTCAAGGATATGTTCAGGGCACCATTAATTCTAGCCTTCATGCCAATCTTTTTATCTGATATCAAAAGAAAAAAAAAATAATCAAACTAATTTTAAAACTATCGTAACTATCAGAACTATGACTTTTTCCTAGGGATACATAAATATTTGCATGTCCTTATTTTTCACTGCTTTCCTTCCCTCTGTTTCACTTTTCCTTATAATTTTCTCTGTCAATCCTAACTACATAACTGCTTACGCAATAATAAAAGGGAAAAAGAAAAAAAAATAAAAAGTTTCAGTGACAAAACTATACTAAGCCATTTTACTCAAACATGTATTCATCACCTTTTGGACCAATTTTTGCAAGAAGGGTGTGAAGAAGCACCATTAACTCCTCATTTGGTGGAGAGTCTTTGCTGAAATTCAAAAGTAACTGCAATAAGATCTGTGTCCCTCCTTTAGTAACCAAGACACTTGCTCTTCGACCACCACCTAGGAAAGACAAAACAAAATAAACAAACAAAAACATCACTGATACTTTTGAAGACAAAGAACAGTCAAATATTAATGCTATGATTATCATGAATAAAGTCTTAAACACCTATGCTTTCCTCATATTTGACCAAACTACACTAAAACACATTGTTGGACTGTACATGTACACAACATAAACCCTGAAACATCACCTTTCAAAGAAACATGTTCAATATAAATTTTGCATCAGTGATTTCAGGAAAGGAAAAGAGGAGTCTGCAGAAGAATATGACTGATATTACAAATTGTTCCTTAGTGAAAACTTACCAACTGAGACTAATTCAATGAGAATATTCAAAATATTTGAAGTAGTTTGAGGATCTCTTGTATTCTGAAATGTAATCAAAAGAAATTTTTGTGCTTAATTTATACAATACAGCATCTGTTTTAAGATATCCAAAGCTCATAGAGACTGCTACTGATGAACTAAATGAAACTCAGACAATAGCACACAATTAAATATCCCCTTATACAGTCCAAAGTATCCTCATAACTAATCAGAATCTAGTTCTTAGCATGGTATGTTAACGAAAGACAACAGTTCACAAAAAAATCTCTTAGAATATATAAATATAAGGAACTGAACATTTTAAGGTAATTTAGCTTATGATACCTTAAACATCCTCTTTAACTACTACAGGTCTTTGATAAACACAGCTTTTGGAAATAAAAGATACATAAAAGCATATTTAACAGAAGTCCAAATGATAATATGAAAACTTGCAGTGCACGCAAAACCACACAAATTAAAATGTTTTACCTCTAAAGTTGAAAGAGTAATTTCTATTCCGGTGGAACCCTTAGAAGTCATCTCTTTCCTAGTTTTTTCTGCCAGTCAGAAAGATATCATTTTTATTTTAATATATTTTGCAGAAAAACAAAATAGTAGTGCTATATAGATCAAAAATCTAAGCTAGAAATAATAAAATCTATTTAAAAACTGCACATAGGCATACAAAGCATTAACAAATTGATAAGTAACAGACTGAATTAAGTGACATTAAAATTTATTTTTAGTTCAATTTTTTTTTTCTTTAAGCTTGGGGAAGGGGTGAACGGGGGAAAAAGAAATCTATCTTCCACACTTCCACAAACTTGTGAATCCTAGGAAAAATCACTGGACATTTTATATTGAGATTTCCAGCAGCAAATTTATTGCAAGTTATTTCTATATTTATATAGATGGAAATAAATCTATTTGCCTCATTATTGACTTGCCTATCATCTAGTAATAAATATAACTAAATATTAATCATTTTAACTTGAAAATAGCTTTAAGACAGCGTGAATAAAATAACTACCTAGACTACAAATAACTCACTTTTATGAGATGGGGAAGAAAAGGAGCAAAAACAGTTGTAATTTTTTAATATTATCAAATTTTAGTTTAGTTAATGGAAATGTATACTGCAATTTACAGTGGGTCAGTTGAGTGTGGAAGGAAGTCACTGTTGATCAGCATACCAGAATCACCTTAAAAAATATATTTATTCTTTTCAAGAGTGAATTTTTAAATGCAGATTCGCAAACGAAGAAAAACTTCTTCCTGTATTAAGGCTTTCACTACAGTAGGCTTGTATTATATGTTACAATGTACCGAAATGTGATAGTAGCACAGTAGCTACTCTTTTACTGTGAGTTACTATTGAAATAATTGCTGTTGACAATATAAAATACAGACTGAGTAATTAAATACTATACTATGTAACATCACTGGCAAGGGAGAACTAGAAGAAAGAGTCCTCAAAAGCAGAACCATAAAAACCAAAAATGCTAAGATATTTACCTTGACTCTGAACCAGATGAAGGATCTTTGCGGTAACATATCTTGCATTTTCTACTTCTCCTGCTAAGGAATCCGAATTGATCTTCTCCAGCTGTGACAGCAGAGACATGGTCCGAGAAGTGGCAGAACCGCTGCAAGAAAGATTTCCTATGCTCATGTTTCCATCCACGGTAGATGTGAAACCAAACACTAGCTCAAAAATAAAACCACCAGCAAGAGAAGTCCCATGGTCAGAGTAAGGGGAGTGGCTAAATCACCTCTGTATTTTATCTTGATAAGGAAACAGTCTTAACTCTTTTCAGTTCAGGTACCTTTACAAATTGCACAAAATCTACATTGCAACAGATTAATTATATGTAACAACATCTCCCAGAGAAACCACAAACAGAGAAAATGGTTACAACAAACAAAACTCAGACACGGGCATACGTACAAATACTTATGTCAGCCTGAGTAACTTCTATTGAATATAGTCTAGGTTAAGTGTGAGGATACTGCATTAAACTTGACCTACAAGAAAAACTTGCTACTCCTGCTTGAGGCCTAGCTGGGTAGTCCTAGGGACTGTTTGTCTTATTGCCTGATCCTTCTACATTGAAGGAAAATCATATAAATTCCAGAATTTAACAAATGAGCACATATAAACCAAATAGAAACATCACTTTTGAACGGCCAATTTAGGAAAGTGCTCAAAGATATCATCAGATTTTTGATTCCATTTGAATGCAGGGGCATTTTGCCTAACATTTCAAACTTGCCTAGAAATGAATTTTAGCATAGGGAGCTATCTTCAAAGGGGCACTTTTACAAACAGATAACATGGTCATTTTTATATATAAATCTTTACAGTGTTCAAAATGAAACCAATACAGAAATTGCTTTACTTGTTCTCCAATTATAAAACCCTTTCATAGTCACATGGCTACATGAAATTTGTTTTCAGACAAACTTTTATATGACTATAATTTAAATGATAACTACTAGAGGAAATGATTCACAAGGAGCAACTGCCCCAGTTTTTTTTTTTTTTCATTTGTAATACAACACTGAAATAATCATCAATAATTCATTTGGCCATATACTAAAAGTTCTGGCTATCTGCAATAAAACTTAAGTATATGACATTAGTTTATTAAATACTGTCAACATTGTTTATAAAAATGAGGAATTACTTTTCCTTGAACAGTATTTTATATCTGTGAAAAGATTTCATAATTACAGTTAACTCTGCTAAAAGAATTAGCTCACATGTGGACAAAAGCATTAAGAACAGGGAAAGAAGTTGCTGACAGCTAAGGTCACTCTGTTGTAAAAACAAACTTTTACAACAGCAGCAGGGGAAACTCCTTGCACCCCATTTACTTTTCCACACTGACATCTAAATGAAAAGCATAGCCAAAAAACTTCATCTTAAAGAGAATGCACAGAAGCTGTAAATTCTAGCAGTACAAACAGGTTATGTTAATTACAAATCTTAAACAGAAACAATTTTATTGTGAGAAATAAATACACCATCTTCTTTAGATTTAAAAGCATTTTTCTGAAAACTTGTTCTGGTTGCCTGAATTTTGCTTTCCTTCATAAGGAGTAAACTTTTCAGTCCTCTCAAAAGAAGGCTGCATAATATAAAGGCACAACTGTCAATATCAGTTTTGTGTATCTCCACTTGCCCACCTATTCACTGAAACCATCCAAAATAAACCCAAGATTTTAATGAAAGCACAAATAGTTGCCAAACTGACAAGCTTCCAAAGGGTGCTATCTTCTGCAGGTATAAAACCAAAACAGGGTTCAATTAATCGATGCCACTCTTACTTTTGTAAGTATATATGTGTATGGGTTGTAATTTTCATTTCGTTCTATCATTGGTGTTGCACTAATGCAATCCGAAAGTTGGAAACAACCCAACATAAAAACAAAGATGACTCTTAGTAACACAAATGAAGTATTTAGCTTCTGTAAAGGACAAAACTCTCAGTAGTGACATTAAAACTTCACAGAAAACCTGATCCTTGATTCATGAAGCAAAATTTGAAAACAAGTCTCATACAGAATTCTGCTAATACAATCTCTCCATACATAGTAAAAGCTTTATTAAGTCAATCCCACTCTAAGGTAGTAGTATCTTCTGAATGCCAACAATTTAATTCCTAAGTTTAAAGCTAGAACTTCTAGTAAGAGTAACAAGTCCTCACCGTAGCAGCTAAACAGAAATACCAGCATTCAGATTCATTTAGCTTTAGAATGATTTTAGGCTTGTCATCATGCAATAAGTCTTTCAACAGAGCTGTTGCCAAATACCACTGCACGCCTCCAAAACATTCAGTAAAGTGTTTCTGAAAATGATACCAGCCCAGAATCCATACCAAAGCATAATTCGAAGTCCTAATTTGCTTTTCCAAGCTAGGAGATGAGTTCTCTTCTCACAGAAGGAGTTATATCCTTATTTATCAAGATTTTATACTAATACACATAGCAGCATACCTAAGACAGCTTTCAATGCCTGCCCTGGAAACCAAAAATGCTGTAGGACAAGAATGATAGCAGACAGCCTGGATTGATGCTGCTCCAGCAAGTCACACACTGCCACAAACTATCTGGCTCAAAAGCAAAACACAAATCAGAAATCATGATATTTATATTAAATAAACCATCCCAAGTCCAAATTTAGAAGATGTCTCTTTTAAAAAAACACAGGTAACCAGTAGCCATGTAAGTCAGTATTTTCAAAACAACAGGTAGGTAAGCCTAGGAAATAATCAGAATGGCACAGTCAAATCTGTGTTTCCTCGGCCCTAAATTTTCTCTTCAACTAGTGACATTCCTGAACTCCACATAAATACTCAGAACATTGTGGCCAGCCTTTTATAGACATGGATTGTGTTAAACCTGTGTGAGGAACCATTCTTAATACTAAGAGAAAATTTCACATTTTTCAGCTCACTCAATTTAAAGCCTCCTAAGAGCAGTCTGTACTTACTGAAGGAACTCCACAAGGTCACCTATACTACTACCCTCCACAAAGTCAGATCAAGGCTAAATCTGCTCTTCCTGACGGACACCTGCCCAACTCTTCATTTAAGGCATGCAAAAAAATGGTGATTTCAGAACTTTATTTTGAGATTTAATACACCTCCACTGAAAAGCTTTCATCATTGCCGTTTAGGTTGACTATCCCTAATCCTATCCCCCACACATACGTGTGATTATCTGCTGTCCTTCATGGCACCTTGTGCATACCACTGTCAAATACTTAGGTTCACAGGAACTCTGAATTCTTATTTGGCCTCTGTAAGTCTCCTCAACTTGAAGTTATCTACAGTTTTAACAAACATTCTTTCTTCTTTTGGATCAGTAGCTAAATCTTAAAATCTTTTTAAACAGTGACTGTAACCCAAACCAGGAAATAACACAGAAATAACATTGTACTTTCTTTCCTTTTGACAGTCAATAGCAACTGTTCTTTTGTTATATAATGAGTTTTACACTTACAGTAATTTAAAACGGAGCAGTAGCCTTTGCTACCTATGGCAACTTCATACACAGTGCCTAACCTTTACTAAAATAAAGTATATAGTGTTTTAATATATCTTCCCTGCTTATGAAATCTGCTACCCTCTGTCCCTCAGAGAGAATTAGATGTTTTCAAGACTAACTTCAGCTCTCACTGGCGTCAGTAGCCTTGCCTGCCTGGTTTGTTCTTCCAGAACCTGTCTGGGCAAAGCTGACCAACCTACAATTACGCCTTCGCCCCAACTCCCACTGACAGAGTAACTACCTTTCTCATGTCTCAATCTTTCAGTAATTAACCTAGCTCTCATCAGTTCATTTAGGCAGTTTTTTTGTTTAAGTATCCTGAGGCAGAAGTCTACCAGACTTATTTCCTGCACAGGCAACAAATCCTTTTTCCTTTCCAAAATCTGATCATACTGTAGCTCTAAGTACATCTTACAACACCAACTTACAGATAGCATGAAACAAACAAACTAGCCATCACTTCCTGTTGCCCAATTTGCACAGTGTGATTCTAAATGGCCAGATGGCTCTGCGGATTTCCTCCCATCACCAGTTGGGAAAGCTCTGACACACTGAAACAGGAAGCCAATGCTCACATAGCGAGTAAAAAACTCTCAAGGTTCCCATTTGATTAAGAGTACTTCCTCAAATTAAAAGAGTATTTTCTCATGTTTGGGACATTTACCTGGTCCTACTATTTCCCAAGAGGCTTAAGTATTGTTTTTAATTTGATTCCGAAGAACTGCCAGATCCACACTCCCCATTACTAGTACCATTACTACTACTAAGTAGTACTTTCACTACACTAAATATTTGCATCCTACCCCTTTCTCAAGTGTCTGCTCACAGGGGGCCAGTTCTAGAGTCTGATGGGAAAGGTAACAGCTAATGGTTGCCATGGCAGTATACCAAAATTCCCTTATCTTTAGAATGGTTTTAGGTTGTTCATTTTTCAAAAAGTCTTCCAACAGATTACAGCCAAATGGAGGAAGTCATCAGAAATTTTCAGTTTCCCAACTGTATTTATTTCCCCTGAAATTGCTTAATTGTTTACAGTCTGTCAGTACTTCCATGCACCAGGGATTGACTGCTTCCCACAAAGCAAAAAGGTCTCTCAAATATTTCATCACACGGCTTGCATGGCTACAATAAACATATCAAGATCTATTATAATTAGGTAGAGGTCTCATTTTCATTAAAGTCTCTTGTTTGTGTTTGTGCTTTGTTGTGCACAAAAAACCTTTTCAAAACCTTTTCTCTTTCAGTTATCTCCTAAGATATCGGTTGTCTTCAAACAGCAGAGAGCCAATAGGAAGTTAATCAATTATCTCTGGACACTTCAACTTTCCCGTAATTTACATTTAAAAAAAAAAAAAAAAAAAAAAGACTTTATGAAAAACTGTTCTATACTGCAGGAGTGGGAGTTTTAATTTTAACTCAATAACTAAATAAGAATACATGACATTTAAGCAACCACTCTGCAGAAAGCTAATACTCTCTATGCTAACGTACTTCATGGATTATAATCATCTGTTGCTAACGAAGAGCTTGCTCACTTAAGAAACTGAGGTACCCTAAAGAGAAAGTTTAGTCGTTTCTTATTTCTTTTGGACCATTTTTCAACCAAGCACAAACAGCTTCTAATAACAAAATTCCCTTCTTACAGTCAACGAAAGTGAAGAACACCTTGAATACAAGCATTTAAAATGAGAATGATATAATCTTTGCACAAATTTGAAAACCCTCCTCAGTGTGCAATAAATCTACAGTGAAGCAAATCCAGCACACAAATCTATTCATATATTTAGAAAAAGACTGGCAATTCAGATATCTAACAGTATGGCCAAAATAACCTCTTTTTTTCAATACTGTTTTTGCCTCAAGATAATATTAAAAACATCGAGCTAGACAGTTGGATGAAACAAGATGGTTCAACCTGTTCTAACACTCAAAAAGTAAAACTGAAAGTAATTTGGTAATTTTCTGAAGTTTAATACATTTACCTTCCGTAGATAATCTCATAGTTTTTCTATGAATGTTAAAATGTTAAATTACGTTCCCATGAAAATATCATGAAAACTCTTGGTATATTATGCAATCTCATGGTTGTTTTTGCTTAGCTGTATGTTGGATTGCAAGATCACTGGAGACCGATACACATCTTATGCATTGCAAAGTTGTGGCTTCATTGTAAATTGCCTGAAGTTGTCCTTTAACCCCTTCAGCAGCAACAATATTATGTTTTGCCAGCATCTGAGAAAGTTGTAAAATTATCAGTGAAAAGAAAAAAGCAGTGAAATCAAGCTTGCTCAATACTTCCTAGTCAAAAGCACACTGCAATGTTCTGATAGAATAAATACTATCTTAAGTTTGTAATATCTACAAATCTTAAGTTTGCCCAGTTATTTACTACAAGTGAAAGTACTTAGGATATACAATATTGAACTCTCTCTGATGTCTCTGAAATGATGTTTCAGGACCTCAACTGTCACCATCTCACTGCGGACTCGTAAGTTAATACGATTTGTTAAGATGTTGACTGCTTCTGTACAAAACTCAAATAGCTCAACTTTGAGCAATTATTATGGTTTTAAATTTACCTTTTCTCAGATGATGTTTTTACTTTGTTCATATCGGAAAGTTTGATTTTTCAAACCACCATGTCAGATAACCTGGAAAATATTAAACAATTACAAATTATCAACATCTGTTGGTTCTTCAAATTATCACCATATTATTTATTCCTGCATTAGAAATGTTAAATTACACTGATTGCTATTCTTTACACTGTCGCAAGTTTTTCTCTCTTCAAACTATTTGACTCATTTTTTCCAATGAAGTATTACAAAAGTAATGGAATATGGCTCAGTAGCATAATTCAGTCCTATCAACCTCCAAGAGTTGCATGAGAATAAATCACAAGTTCATCATATCAGTGACCCAACAGCTAGTATTTTTCATGTTCAGGACAGGTTGTTATTAAACAAAGCTTTAGCTGGAGACCACCTTTACAATATTGTTAGATGGTGTAACATACTTATTTCTGACTGTCATTTCATGTATGTATAGGATATGAGGAAGAGAGGTACAGTGAGAAACATGGAGTGTTTGGTGTTCTTATTTAAGCAGGACCTGCATACACTTCTTGGACAGAAACCATATCATGTTAAGGACTCAATTTTCCTATCCTTTTAAGGACATAGTGTCCTCAGGGTACACTGCTTCCTCAAATGGTGCCTCCAAGCAATTAAGGTTGCAGTCTACAGGACCATGAACTGAAGCTTCGTGATTCCATATGAGATCAAATACGAAAATATGAATGACACATACTTCAACCAGAGGGGAGGAGAAAAAAAAAAGGGGGGGAAGTCCTCAAAGTTTAAAGATAATAATATGAAGTTAAGGGAGGCAGGAAAAAAAAAAAAAGATCTTTAAAAACATTCATTTTCACCTTCTGTAAGGCACTTGTTCTCTTGGGAACTGCTGATGAGAAGTTCTGTCAAATGCATACACTTCACAAAGGAAAATACGCAGGAGCTTCAAAAACTTTCTTCAACATGTACAATAGCCAAAGTTTTGACTACTGCTTACTCTATTCTGCAACTGCTAAAAGTCAAAAGCAGAAGTATGAAGCAAGCTTATTTCTAGACTCACCTGAAAGTGGAATCTTTCCCCAACAACCAGGAAGCAAACACTGGCTTTTTTCACAAGCGTTCCGGCTTGACTCAAGTTAACAGGTGTGCTAGATTTGTTCAATCACCCTTCAAGTGTAAACAGTCTTGACTTCCTTTAAAGAAAATGAATAGTTATAGGAAAACAGTTGTGTTCCAACAAAGCAGACAATTTGATAAATTCCATAGTTATATTTATTCCAAACAGGTTGCAAGTCTAACTGGGGAGAAAATATTAGATTCTTGAATTGTTATGCAAGTAGCCAAGTGCTGTTTTGCTTGCAGCGTTGACCAGCTGTCGGACAGATGATAAACAGTCTGCCTGTGCCAAAGTATCTACATATTAACAAGTGTAGCCAGCGAGAGAGCTGAACTATCTTGAATTGCAAGGTCTTAATTTATTTTGCTCTAAATGCAATACGAGGTATTTCAGTAAGTCTAGTATGCAAACGCTGCAAGTCTAGCATAAAAAGACAAGAAGAAAAAAGCAGAGCAGAAGCCAGGACAGAATGAAAAGGAACAAAGAGAAAAAAAAGTAAATACATATATCCATAATCTGGATTGTTGTGATACAACACTTATACATCGTAAAGAATAAATCTCTAACAATCCATGAAATGTTAAAGAAAAAAAAAAAAAAGCTGTTTAGAAAGTACTTTAAATACCCCCAGACAGGTTATATTTCAGATAGTTGGATTCACTGTAATGCTACTACTATTAAGATAATGAAAATGGACTGCAAGACACTGCATGAAACTTTCATGTTTCCTTACTCTTGCCGCATTTGAGGTTTTCTGCCTTACTGTGACCCCCAAAATATCAAAAACCGCAGATATTTCTTATTAGGGAGAATTTTTCATTAGGAAAACCAAACAAAGCCCTCTTTTTCCTCAGTCTCACATATTGCATTTCTATATAGCATCCTCCTTTGCTAACCATCTGCAGCACTAATGCACAGCCTTAACTACCTCCTATTTAAGCCCAAAAGTGTTAGTCTCATTCCCATTTTAGATATCCATTTGCTTTTTTGATCATAAATCCATTGCTTTGAGGGGAAAAAAAGCACTTAACATATATTTCAAATAAGTATATAAACAAAAACTCTCCCACTGGAATCAAGTCAGTGCCACTTGATTGTTCTCTCTCCCCTTGTATGTCTTCTATCTCAGCAAGATACCTTTTAATTTTCACGACATTATCAAAAACTTGATACTACACCGAAAAGTCAGTCAGTGATAAATTTCATTCTTCAACATCTACTTAACAATGGAAGGAAGGAATTAAAATAAAAAGGGAAATAAAAGAACAGTTCACTAGATCCTCTACATGTACCACGACATAGCTGTTTACTTAAGAGGAAAATTATTATACTCCTGATATTTTGCAAATTATACAGGTAGAATTCCTAAATGGTCAGAACAGTCACATTTAAACAACACTAAAGAAAGCAAATTGCACTTGGTGCAGCAACATTCATGCCTTGAATACATCGGGACTTGTTTCTTATGCTAAGTGCATGCACTGCACGTGGCTATTACATCATGTCAATCCTGAACACTTTTATTGCCAATTGCAGGACATCATATGTGAAAGTGACTCCAGTTACTACACTAGACGCAGTAATATTACATGAAAAGCCTTGTGTACTTGTTTCAAACATCACATCTGGATTCCCCTCTCCCCCTGAAAATCTGGGATCTACTCTCTTTTAAAAATACTTCTGGAAATGATCTCAGTCTGTCTTCCAAGCGAGAGCATTTTCCACGCAGTGTCTCCAGCTGCAGCAGCCCAGCCTGCTCATAGCGAGCGTGGGCGGCTGCGCTGCCGGGCAGCGCAACGCGACTCCCAAAGCAGAAAGGGGCACCGGGCACCAGCGCAGCCACAATCTGCCGCACAAAGCATCTCCAGAGCCTACTGTGTCCAAAAGGTCCTGTAAGCTTCCTGCTGCCACAGCTCTTTGGTGGCGAGCATCTGCTTGCCGCTCAAGTTGGAAAACACGCTGAGCATAACCAAAGTGAACTCACATCCTGCAATGGACCAGAATACCTTATCATGGAACATTTCTATCTTGGAAGGAGAAAGGTAATTTGGACATGAAAATATCCTTGGTATTCTCTATTTTTAATCAGAAAGTAGCTAATCGAAAAAGAAAAACCCTAAAATTTAATTTCCAGTTAATATTAGAAAGCTTTACTGCAGAGTACTGCAGTAACTACGTTATGAAGACAATACACTAGAACTTTTCATCAAAAGAACTATAAAAATAGACATATGCAGATTATTGATAAATCCTCTTAACAAAATACATTGCAGGTACAGCTGTTTTGTGTTGTTTTCCAGAAACTCCATTTCTTAACTAGTTTAATTTCTACCTTTAAAAAAGACGAACTGAATCTGTTCAACACAAAAATCCATTTTACTATCACAGATCACATTACTATCAACAACGTATTAAATCATACTCATGAGGACACAAACTTACAGAATATGTCCAGCATATAAAATCTGCAAAACCTGTAAGATTGCATATCTCTCAATATTAAGAAAAACAAAGAACCATAATAAGGCTACCAGTGTAACATAATATTTTCAAAACCAGTTCAGTTTTCGTTTATGTTCATCATGGAGTTATTGATACGTAAAGACAAAAAAAAAATGGTAGTGCTTATCATGATTTTTTTATTGCTGTGTACATATCAGATAATGGAATCAGGTAATTAAGCAAAAGTTTTGTAAACATTACAAAAAAATCCTAATACTGAAGACAAGAAGGAATACAAGATTAAGAGGACAATTTCACAGTTCCTTATTATTTGCCATAATTAAATACAGAAACATTACTATGAAGTGAGAAAACATGTAATTTTTTAAAATTTCATATACACTCTGAGGAAAAAAAAAAAAAAAAAAGAAAAGCAAACAAACAAGAATTTGTAAGCCTATGACTCAGTTAAAACTGTCCACAAGACCAGATCTTGGCCTTCTCACTTATGTTTCTAAAAGTCTATCCTGACTCCCACAGAAGCTCATTTGGGTCCATTTAATTCTAATGGGAATTAAACCAAAAGTAAACAGACAAGCCTTTACTTCACATACCACAAAGTCTCAGAAACTGTTTATAGTCCAAACTGTTTTTACCACGACACTGAAAATGGATTTGTTTAAATACAAGAGTATAAAAAGACTACTAAATTCTTTGTATTCCTCTGGACTACCTTAATTTCATGGCAGTACTTCAGTTTCAGTTTTATATTCAAAAAGAAAAACAGATTTTTACTTCACTAAGCTTGCACTTCTAGAAATAGTTCCTACGCTCAAGTTAGAGAACGGGCAGCAGTCTCTGACAGCAACAGTCACTATTTCAGTACCAAAAGGCAAACTGCCATGTTCACTGCAAGCATTTTGGGTAACACTATGCTAACCTGTATCCTTTCTCCCTAAAACCACAATTGAACACTTAAAATAAGCTAATGTTCATATCCCTTCCCTCCCGTTAAAAAGCTGCTATAAGSGGGGGGGGGGGGGGGGGGGAGGCATTCTCAACTAAATTCCCTGCTAAATCTTGAAAAGCAGGGACTAAATACAACCTATGGAGTTCCTAAATCTATGGCTTATCCCTGCATAATGTGGAAAGCTGCAATCTTCAATTTGAGGTAACACAAAATGCAGGGCAGGGCCCATTTGACAGCAGCAATTGCTGTTGGCTGTGATCCACGCTGCCCACAGCCTTGTCCTCTCATACCCCAGCAAAGATTATCCCTTGGCAAAGGGTGCAGGAACTGTGCATTAACTGACACACACACACGCACGCGCACGCACACACACACACTTAAGCACTGACTCATTAACACATGTATATTGACCGCTACTCTGGTACTCCAAGTGACAATTTACAGCTTCCCTCCTCCCCCTCTCCAAGAACAGGATTTTTAACTGAAAATATTTTATCTTTAGAGGTATATGAGCTAGACGAGGTATTGTATGGAGAGAAGCTTGTTTCCTTTATAAAAACACGAGATGCCCTTCTAGATCATGGACAACTTGTCCAAGAGTTTTTAACAAATAAAGCAAACAGCTTCATCTACAACAAAATAAAAATAAAAGGGTTTACAAAAAGGCCTGGCAGTTCAATTTTACTGATTAGAAACCTGGAAAAAATCCTGCAAGCTCCAATACTAGTTTTCAAATTGACAAACATTAGTTGTAATAAACCACAGCACAAAAATCTGATCATATACCTAAAACAATTATAACTAATACAGCAGCTTGAATCTGTTCTCACAAGTCGTCTATTTCTAACCTAGTTGTTGAATCTTTTCATACAAACTCTCACTATGAAAAATATTGACTCCTCAAACTTATCTTTTTGTGGAAATTTTATACGAATTAAAGTTGTCATCAACAGTGCAAGGAGAAATGGAAATCAGACTTGTCATTTCTCATTTTCCATTGAATTGTATACTTGTATAAATTGTATACATACAGAGGCTTTAAACAGTTTTATTTTTCTAATACTTTAATCGGTAGCAGTACTCTTAAGGATACTTAAGGTTCCCCTTAAGATTACATTAAAGCATTTCTTCTTTGAGAAATTGTTTATTAAACTGTAGAGGAACTAGTCAAATATGTAAGCCTTGACAAGGTAATAGAATAAAAATAACTTTTAAGTAAGATTCTCACAGCAGTGAACAAAAATCATTTTTTAGTACAAAAAAAACCACTTTCCAAATTCAAAATAAAATAAAAAGGCTATGATCTTTTGACTCTTAGAATAAAAATTACTTTTAAATCAGTTACTACCTTTTTCTTATACCCTTTCCTATAAATATTTACAGTGGGGAAATAAAAAGCGTGAGCTGATTAGTTTGCATGCTGCTGCATTACAGCAAAGTGTCAGCTTTCTCACATGACCAGATAAAGTGCTGTATATACTAGGACATTTAAAAGGACATACTTAAAGCTTCACAGAAGCTGAAGCACTCAAGTCCTGTCAAGCAGCTTGCCAATTATGTCACACAACTGTTTAACTACTGGTCCACTTAACTGTAAAAACAAATTAGACAAAAAGTCTGACACACGTAGCCAATAAGAGCTCTAAATACCTAACTTACTCCCTTAAAAAAAAAATGCCAGCCAGCAAGAAAAAATAAAGAGAAGAAAATAGCACTTTATTTCTTGCCTGGAGAGAAGCTCCTAGAAAGTTACAAGCACTCCGTAATCTTACCCTTCAAGACATGACAAACTTGCTATCATCAGGCTCACAAGATATCATTTCCAAATCTCACATGATTAAAATTGACAGAACTATTGCAAAAGTCAGCTGCTTGCTGCCCAGCTAGCATAACCCTTTTGTCAAGCAGAAGGTGAATGGTGCAGGGTAGAAAAAGGCGAACGAAAAAGAAATAGCCAAGAGGGAAGAGACTCAGCAGAAACTAGCCATTTCCCTACACCTAATACCCACTGAGAACTGTACACATAGTCAGTGCAATAATACTCCAGCCTCCTTTCCCTCACTTCTCAGACTGGCAACATTTCCTGCTACATACGCTAAATCTGAAAAAAAAAAAAAAAAAAAAAAAAGCCCCAAAACCATAAACCATAGCCACACTGTCCCTGCTGCTCCTGTGCCCAATCCCATTAGGATGATCGAGGCTGGTCTGTAACACACTGGGCCAAACAGCTACTCTGGTAATTTGATCAGGTAGCAAAAAAGCAAAATGTCAAATCCAGCTTTGAAACAGAGGAGGAAACAACTATGACTCCATGTTGGCCAATCACCTAATTAATCTCCAACTCTTTTTAAATGATTCTGCTTGTTAATACACAAAAATACAGCTACCTCATGGTCTATGAAATCTCTTAGCTATGATTCCTATTTCCAAAACTTCAATTTGTACCACTTAGCTTATGGATTTTGCATATATGTAAAATATATATATGTCATACATTTTTTCTCATACATATATACTATATATAAATATATATCTATAAACATATATCAACTAAAATAGTGTTACCTCTCCACTAACAAAACTCGGGACATCCTGCTTTGCAAAGTCATTTAAATGTGATATAAAACTTTTATATGCTCTTTTGAAGATGACAGCTTCAGGATTTTCATCTGTGCAGTTGTGGAACAAAAGAGGAGCAAAAGAGGAGCAAAAGATATTTGGGTTCCCCTTCTCTATGTATATCTGCTGCAAAACCTTATCACCAAGCATACAAGCACAAACCATGCTGACTTGTCTAGGCACTGAGGGCGCACCCTGAACACAGCTCATAATCTCAAAACACAAGACACTAGAGAGCTAAAATGGGGTTTGGAGCGTAAAGATATGTCCATGTGTACATCATAGATCCTTCACTGCTCAGAGACCAGCAGCTACCCAGTACAGCACATTACTACTCTTCCAAGAGATTTGATTCCTCTATACAACTTTCATGGAGTTTAAATACTCAGATTACTTCAGTTTATATCCCAGGACCTAATCAACTGGAGTTGCATTCAGTTTTTTCAAACACTGTAAATTCATGTCCTAAGAGTTCCCAGGAAGAGTTTTCAACCTGTCTGTCAAAAACCCCAACGGGCAAATCCCAAATGTCTTCAGTGGAATATCATCATGACATTTAAAGCCTGAAAAGGCTCTAATCATGACATATGCATTGTCAGTGATCATGAAACCACTGAAAAGTTGCAAAGTAAATGTAGATTGAATGTCATCTCTAGACTAAAACTTAAGCATGAAGTAAAGCAGCACATTTCTTCTATATATCAAGCATTCAATGAGTTTTCTAAGAAGTCTTCCATCTCTCACGGTAACCTCCCATAAATAATTCTGGAGGACGAGGAAGATAAACTAGTTGTAGCAAAAGAAACCCAGATTGTTTATTTGGCTATTACCATCTACTAACAGAGTCTTTTTGAAGTTCAAAAATTTTAGCGGGAGGGGAAATTGAAAGTTTCTTGAATAAGAAAACTTGAAGGTGAGTTGCTGTCACCTCCAAGTCTATCTCACAAGCTAGGTCTATGATAAGGTATCATTTCACACAAACATCCTTACATTAAACTCTACTTTGGTTTGTCAATTCTTCAACAGAAGGAAAGTGAAGGCTTATTTTTAGGAAGCTTTCAAAAAAAAAATTCTTAACTTATGCGGGCAGTCATGAAGAAAAAAAAACTCATAATAGTGTATTAAGTGTATTTACATCAGAAATAACAGTAAAATGCCCAGCTGAAAGAGAGTATGTGATAAAATTAAATTATCTGAATATAAACAAGAAGATCCAGAACGGGAAATTATCTGACAGACTCCAAGACAAACTCATCACATGCGTAAAAAACTAGTTATTTTGGTTTCATTTGTTTCATTGAAGATAGGAGGACAGAAGGACCTTCCTGTGAACCAGTAAGTATACCCAAGATACCCAAGATGTTAAAGTACAATGCTTTTACAGAAGGCTATTTTTTTTTCTCCTGAGATACTAAAAATAGGTGCTCTGTTTAATCTAGTTCAGGAAGATCCTACAAGTTCACTTATTATATGTTTAGTGCTATCAAGAGAAATTAGAAGAAGACTTCAGTTTTTCTAGTGAGAATACTACCTTTAATGCTCAGAGAGGTTATAACAGAAACACAGTGACTTCCAGCCTCACCTTTCCACTCCCGCCATACAAGCTAGAAAGATGTTTTGGCAGAAGCACAGCACCGCATTAAGAGAGCTAATTAATCCCAGCCATTCTCCCTGATCACGGATGATTCTGTGCACACTGGTGATGAATTCCAATGATCACCCTTGAAATAATTCATAATCACATTTCCAGACATCCCCTTTCCCTGGAAATGAGGGGCAATGGGGCTGGCAGGGAGACACACAGGCTACAATTTTAGATATAAGGATTTAAGAACCATTTAGCAACAGACAACATAACTTTCCACAATGTTGCACGGCGTTTGAGCAGTCTGCCTCCGATGCCAGCTACAATGCAACAAACTCTCTCTGGGAGCAGACTGCAGGTACCTGGAAAGAAGTACAGAGATGCCCCGACCAAAACAACATTTCCCTGATTCAGGAGCTGAATGCAGCTCTACTGTAAGTTAGAATAAAAGCAGCTTTTTCTTTTCTTTTCTTTCCCAGACTATTTTGATTCTTATCACCTTACTATGTTTTCCTAAATATACTCACTAATAAGCTGCCTAATAAAATATAGTTTAGTGAATTTGAAAACACCACAATAACAAGTTGGGGCAAATACACCGCCATCTGAGTTTCTGAATACAGTTTTTAAAAGAAAAACAGATAGGTAAATTTAATAAAAGGCATGTTTATCTTTGAGGATTTCTAACTGGAGAAATTGATTATCTCAAAACAAAAAGGAGAAAGGATGTAAAATAATAATATTAGCAATTCTTAGAAAGACTACATAAGCCATTGAATGCCAAAGAGAACCCTGTCAAAAAAGGAGATCTTACTGCATGCAATCACAATTTCAAGATGAAATAAAAATGCATTACATAGTAAAGAAAACTTAGAGATGCCCCATCAGTTTCTCTTGCCGCTCCCCAGCTCCAAAATAAAGATATTCCAACACATGCTTGCACCAGCTTCACAGCACAAAATGTGAAGCATCATAAGTATTTCCAGAACAGCTCTCAGTCACAAGTATGATTTCACTGAAGGATTAATCAGAAGCGAGGGCAACCCTATCAACACCCTCCTGTTAACACCATCATCACCCTGTCATTACATGCAGCAGTAAAATATAAACAAAAAGCTACTTGCAAAACAGGGAAGTCTCTCTGCAAAACAGGGCCAATAAAGGTAATAGATACCTATAGCAGAGAATATAGTGAGAATGCAGTTATTGTTGTGGATCTAATTTCCTCAAGAGGGAGAAACAGCTACACAAAGTCTGCATTCATGTTATGACTCCAAACAAAAGCTTCGTAGCATTTTACGTGGTGCAAGTTCATAAACAGGATCTGCCCAGAATATACAATGGAAATCTCGCAGCTAGAAGAAAGGAAGAAAATGATACATACAGACATATGTATCTCAGAGAGATTCCCTAAAGCGTCTGAAAGCTTACTGTTTGAAAACGCAAGAACTGAGAAGAGCAGCACCACCCCCTATATGCAGGTTACTGCTCGGGGTCTCTGCAGCCTCTGAAACGACGCCCGAGGAACACGGTTCACTGCCACCAACGATGGGGTGGGGGCGCAGGGAGCACTCGGGGCTGCGGGACCGTGCGGCAGCTCTCCGGCGGCGGAGCCAGCGTCGCCTCTCCGCCGGCCTTCCCTAGCGATACCCATACTAGGGTATGTGGTCAGGCAGCGCGGCAGGAGCTCGCGGCGGCGGCGCTCCAAGGTCGGGGCAGCCGCGAGGCCGCGGCGCCGCTGCCCCGCT
>NW_020455261.1:1235193-1251373 GCF_003342845.1 Nothoprocta perdicaria | reverse complement strand
GGGGGGCACTCGGGCTCGCGGCGCCGCCGGCGCCGGGACCGCCGCGCGCGGATGGAGCCCCCGCCACGCGCCCGCGGAACGAGGGCGGCGGCTCGGAGAGGGGCCCTCGGTGACGCCCAACGGCCTCGCCCTCGAGTATTATTCCCTCGAGGGGAATACTCCATGACAGTAGCAATAGCATGTGATGCACTGGGTCACTAGGCAGAAAGGTAAATTAAACTCTCCATGTCTGGATTTGAGGCACCCAAAAACAGTGCAGTGGGAGACTACTTCCACCTGTAGAAACTATCTCCTTTTTCATGTAGTCTTAAGGGTGGACTTCTACACAAAGCAAACTGTTGAGGAAACTTCAAAGTGAAATTCTTATACTAGAAATTCACAAAACTTCTGAAGAAGCAATAGCCCTTTAGCAAAGGTTGATGAATGTAAAACTACTCCAAATCTCATTTCAATCAATTATTATAATTAATATCTCTGTTGAAAGCCTAGTTCTATCTAAGGTCAGATTCCCAAACACTCAGGGAACTCCGCTATAGTGGAGGAGTTCTCTAGGAAAGCCAATTTTCCTACAGTAAACCAAAATCCATCATATCTACCAAAAACCGTTACTCATCTCGCCCTTTAGAACCCATACATAGGCCTCACCACTTGGCGACATCCTGTGTCACACACGCTCTAACTCCTTCCACACAAAAAGGCTAGAAAGGAGGACTCCTTGCCCCTAAGGCTCCCATACTAGATGCTCTGCAGCAAGTCTCAGTGCACTTTGCGTGGCAGGAGCTGAATCATGCAGAGAACAGTCTACTGCTTGCTAATAACGGAGCTCAGGAGAGATTCTGGTGTGAGAGTTCACAATGTACAGATTATCTGTGAAGAGAGGTTGTGGAATCTCCGTCACTGGAGACATTCAGAACCGCTCGGACACAGTCCTGTGCCACATGCTCTAGGTGACCCTGCGTGTGCAGGAGGATTGGACTGGATGATCTCTAGAGGTCCTTCCAACCTTAAGGATCAGAGAATCATAGAATGCTTAAGGTTGGAAGGAAGGATTCTGTGATTCTATGAAGTGCACGCATGCGTGCACGCACACACACCCCCCCTACACATTCTAACCACAAAACAAGCAGCTTTAGTGGCAAGTCAGCAGATACTGCAGAGGCTGGGACTTGGGGTCTGCTTGTGTATAGTTAAAGTAAGGTGGAGAGGCCAATCCTCTCTTTGGGACTTAACCTTTACTCTTCACCTAGCTATGAACAGCCAATTTCTGCTCATTAAATCTGCTCATTAGATCAGGAAACTGCAGTTTCAGTTGAGTGCATTCAAGTTTAAACTGGCTTAGCAGATTTAGTCCCTTATCATGTCACTTGCTCATCTTTTCTTAATAGCCCCCATATTAACATCAATAGACAGCAGCAGTTAACGGATATAACCCAGTCTTATTTCACTATTGTACATTTAGTCTTTCTGCAGTATTTCAACAATAGAGTATGAAGAGTTTCACTCTTTCCCTAGCAGCGTCACATTGGAGTCTTACTTAGAGAGAACCCTCTAACCCAGTGAAGGTTACGACTGCAGAGTCCTCCTCAGAGGATGGCTCTGAACACAGAACAGTCTAAAGCATTGTCAGGGCATTAGCAGAAGAACAGAATAAAAATATGACTCAGTTGAAGACAAAAATAGTCTAAAGCAGGCTCTGACAAGTAAAGAGCAATTAAAGAAAATAGAGATAAAAATATACCACATTTTTTCAAAGCTGAAGTCAAAGTTTACTTAAGATGTTAGTTCAGAAGAGAATGTTTTTAAACAGCTCTGCATGTGTGCTGGCACAAGCCAAAAAAATGAGACTTCTCTTCTGAAGAAAAAAGAGTGAGAATTAGATACTATTAATTTAATATAGGCAAAAAAGTATCATTTCACCTTAAAAATGAACATTAATAACATACCTAACCCAACTAAGCGGATCATATGAATTACTTTTTCACACTGAATGTAATCAAAGAATGCAAGTAAATGCAAACCCAACACAAAACAAGAATTAGTCTTTATTTCAGCTTTTTCATCCAACAGACTGCTCTGCACCAAACTCTCTTTTTTTTTTTTTTTTTTCCTTCTCTCTTAGCTAAGCATCTATTTCTGGGAACTGAAGGCCTGGGCAATTATTTATTAAACCTCGTGTTTCTTGCAAGTGAAATGATTCCACATCCAGCATTTATTTCTAAACAACATGAGTTCAGACACTTGTCTTAGGAAATTAGACTCTGGTGTACCAAAGCAAGCCAAATCTTATTTACATTTCTAAGCTATTTTCATTTACCTACGAATTGTCACGGATTCTGACGGAATTTACCTGTAATTTACTTGTATGAGATCGCCTGCAAGAACTTGTCCTAGTTTTGTTTCTATTTTGAAACAGATTACTGTGAGTGAAAGGATCTGTGGAATCCTCTGTAAAGATATACTTAAAATCTCTCAGAATACAATTCTGAATCATTTATTTGATGATGCGGTAACATAAATGTTTTTTTTTTTCATTTCAGAGAATTGCACAACATTTCAAGGAAAGTACGTCAGATACATGAAACTACTACAAACATTTAGCTTAGCCATAGATCTGTATTGTTAAAATAAAAAAAAGCAAGGACAAATTATACTAATGACATTAAACATTTTGATAAGGAACCAGTCCCTCTCTTTCCTTAAATTAATGAACTATAACATAGTCCCATGGAGCACAGCTGGCTACACACAAGATTAAGTCTCATATTTCAGTGTTTGTAGAGAATTCTGACACTGCTACATGCACAGGATGATCCAAAGACTCAAAAAAAAAAAAAAAAACAAATATATATCAATCTACTAATACTGTGAAAGAACAGGGCAAGAATAGGCAAAGGACATGCTCTGCAACACAAGCAAAAAATGCCATTTTATACGTTTATTGAAGTAAATCACACTAATTTTTTTTTCAAGGTGTAAGCATAATGAGTTGAGTGACAAGCATTGACAACTGAGTGACAGAGGGGCATAATTTAATAAAGAGAGGGC
Source organism: Nothoprocta perdicaria (assembly GCF_003342845.1). Classification (NCBI taxonomy): domain Eukaryota; kingdom Metazoa; phylum Chordata; class Aves; order Tinamiformes; family Tinamidae; genus Nothoprocta; species Nothoprocta perdicaria. Next base: position 1,248,328 of record NW_020455261.1, on the reverse strand, counting down.
TCTCCTCACTTCCAGTTGTATGTTTATCATGATTCAACACTGACCAGTATGCAGTGCAGTACGACTTTCAGGACAGGAGCATTTAACTAAAATAATCATAAATAAGTTTAGGAGTAGATGGTTATTCCTTGTGGAAGCAAAAAGGAGAACAAGCAGAAGCTCTTTAAAATGTCTGAATGGTAATTAAATGTAAACAGGAAGAGACCTATAATCTTTTTATTTAATTTCAGTGAGATTGTAATAATTTATCATGGTTGACAAACTGATCAATAACTTTACCACTTTTACTTTTTTAAAAAATGACACCCACTGCCAGCTACTAGTTAATTGTGGAACGATTTCTAGGAAAAGAAACACCTCTAGCATAAAATACATTGACTTGATTACAATCTTTGCGACAGAGAAATAGTGAATAGGCCACACTTTCCCTAATACAGTTATTAACTAGCAGACACTGAAATATGTACTGACTAAAATCATATCTAGTTAGTCAGCTAGTGTAGATGCTGAAACAAATCAGAATAAGCACTGCGAGAACTACAGCAGTTCACTCAGAATAAACCTTCCTTTTTTTCTCCTTCTCTTGAAAGCCTTCTTACACCGCCAACAAGAAGCTAAAAACTCACTAACAGTGAAGTTCTCTCATTGTTTTATTTTCACAGGATAGCTACAGACACATGGACAAAAAGGACTTAAGTTTAAGACTGTTTGAATCCTACTGCATACCCACAAATTCTAAGCTGTAATCACACCTAAAAAAACTATGCTGACTGAAAGCACAATACCGGAATAGGCTGAGAACTATAATTCTCTCAGTAGGTGATTTCATCTGAAGTAAACACTCTGCAAAAGATCAAGACCTTGTAATGGTCTATTTCCTCTCTGTTTCCTTTGTAATTACCACCTGGTTATTCATTGTTTCCTATTAAACCTTAACTTCGAGTAGTTAAAACTGCTTTACCTGTACTACAGTTCCACGTACTGAACAAATCCAATTTGCTCCAGACAGTACACATGACTGTCAGCTCCCCTTGACTCAAAAAATAACCATTCCCTGGTTTGAGAGCCAACACTTGTCGCTACATACACACTGAAGAATTCGTTTTTGGTTCTATATCTCAAGGCACGTCAATGCTCTCTAACCATTAGAGCACTTGGTACGTTTCCAGCAGAGTCTGTTCTTTTTCACTTCTGCAATCTTCTGCGCTCTGCTATGCACTGTATTTTAATGTATGCAAAAGCATTCCAGCTGAGCATCACATCCATGCTTCATTCAGCTATTCTTGCTTTTATAATGTCACAAGAAATAACAAACCATCAATTGATCTACCTGAAAGCACAAGTGGTGGAAATTTGCAGATATTTCCATAAACCAACTCAGAATGCATAATTTGCATACTGGAGGTATTCTCATCAAATATTCTGGGGGATTGCTGGTGTTGTTGTTTTGGAGAGGTGGGGAGGAATTCCCCAAATGATACAAATCTGTGAAGCATAGTGCAACAAGTGGGTGACTTTTTCAAATGCCTAACACAAAATGCCTAAAGACAATTCATCTACATCTGCAGGATATTAATACAACAGTAAGCAGAGTGAATCTTAATATGTTTTGGTCAACCAACCTGCATTTTCCCATTTATTAAAAAAGGAAAGTTTTATGCACATCATTCAATTTGTGCACGGAGGGCATTATGCTGCTGCTTCCTTCTATCCTGAATCATATCGCAACCATTTTAAGTCATTTTGGGGCACTAGAATTTAAAAGACTATTACTACAAAGCTGGTAGCTAAGTATTGTGAACATAAAACCGGGGCAGGTTTCTAGCTGATTTTTATAAGCTCTTAATCTGTGGTATCCCCCACAAAATATAGGCATATTAAAGAACAGCAAGAATTAAAATAGACTTGGGCTAAGCTGAAGGTCACCTTCTTTCTGTTTACGAAAGCATTCACATATTTCGACTTATCTCTGTTTTCCTTCTCTCTCTGCACCAATTACTTCCATTGACAAGGGCATCTAAAGTAATGCTAACTCTTGAACAATCTACATAGTACTTTGATAAGACAAAAGAGAAAAAAGAGTGACCTTCAAAAATATATTTCTTGGGAGAAAGTTATTTAAAAATAACTTTCAGCTTCCCAAAATGGATTTCAGACATTACATCGAGCAGATAAGGTTTCATTGTGTTATTCAGAAATATAATAAACAACCGATTTTCCATAAACAGATCAATATTTAACTCTTACTCTTTTCCTCTTAAATACTTAAGATTCTTGAAGCATGCTATTACAGCAGATAACAGTTATCTCTTAAATCTAATTGTTTCTGTTAATTGATCATGTTTTAAGAACAGCTTCCATAGCACGAAGAAAACACAACATGGTATAAATAGGAAAGACTTACTGGTAACTTATGCTTTCCCATTTAGTTTGACTGACTTTGCAGACACAGCACTTCAAAGATGGCAGATGCCTCTTCTTTTATGCAGATCAAAGTGAATAGTTTCACAGGATTTTTTTTCTTAAGCTGAATAGTGAAGACAAGTCTGCGCTTTCTAAATATCCTTACAATGCTTTAATATGAGGTTCTGCAGTATAAAGACAGACACTAACTCATACAAAATGCATGTGTACCTTCAGAATTAATTACCATTATTTTTGGAAAGGCAAAAATACCAGACAGCTGATTGACTAGCGCTGAATTAGTCTAGTTAGCTAAACGAGCTGAAGTACAGCTCAGTTTCCCCTAAACAAAACAGCCTACTTAAGTATAAAGTGAAGCATTTCTTACTGTATTAATTGAACAAAATTAATCAGTAATTAAAAATTGGAGTAATCACCTCATAGCACTTACATTTACCCCATATCCACTTGACCAAGAAGGAAGCACGTAGCATTATGGACACAATCATCACTAACAGAACTAACGTCAGTTGCTCTTCTGTTTTTATTAACAGTGAGAATTATCTTACAGATACTAAACAGATGGATTATTTGACTAAAGAAAAAAAAGAGATGCTTTTCTATGAAATACCAAAGCATTATAAATACCAATATCTTTTGCAACCAACCCCAGCCAGGCTTGAGATCTCAGGGAAGAGGAACAAAAATGAATGTGTGAAGAACCTAAGAAAAAAAAAAAAAAAGATATATTTCTTTGTAAGTTTATGTGTGAATAGCACTAATATCAGAATCAGATCAATACTTCACAATGCTGTCAATGCATTTTCTCGTATCACACAAGATGAAACAAGTGCTTTCATGTTCTTAAAACAAAACAACCATGAAGTCCCTACAGAGAACAAATGGAAACTTTTTAAACTGCAGAAGTTATTTCACAGTTCGGTGACAAATCTGGTATTCAATTTTGACACAGGTATTGCTGCCAAGAGAGACTACAACTGATAAAGCCAGCTCATAGCTTAAGTTACAATTCACCTGCACAGAAATACAAGCTTATTTCCCAAAAGAAGAATTTGTGACAAATTTCAAACACATTATCTTTTCAAAATTTTTTAATACTTAATTATTCTATTAACTTAGTAGCTACAGCATTACAGACTTCTGTGTGAGCTTTGCATTCCCCAGAAATTCAGCTTGGTTTCTAGAAAGCAGAGCTATGGTCTAGCCTCCATTGTGTTCTGCATCAGAGGAAATGACATCCTCTATAGCTATGACCTTGAGATCATTAGATTTATATAACGTACAGTTGTATAGCTTGCTAGGAAGTCAGTATAACTAAAGCATAGCTGTGAACCATCAGCATATCAACAGCTCCTCAACTAAAGACTTAATTTTTTTTTCTTTTTGCGTAAGTTAGGTGACAATCTCACTGGTTTAATCAGGGCTCCCACAAATCTTTCTCTTGTTAGTTGTGAACAAAAACTCTGCACTTGGAACACGTTTTTCTTAGACAGAAAGTGATAGATGAAGTTAGTGTTAACAATATAAATTTAACTATTTTGTCATAATTCTTGAGGCAAATACTACTCAAGCCAGTTTACTTGGCTACCATAGCATAGCACACTAGCAGTAGACTTTTAAACTGGTGATATTTGTCAGAAACACTGAAAATATTCAATGCATGTGTTCTGAAAGAACATTGAAGATTTCAGGGAAGGGGCTTTAATAGTATGGATCCCTATGACATCTTTTTAAAACAGTCAGCTAGTTTTCTCACTGTGAAAAATGACTGCATCATCAAAATATCTGAGTGAACTCCAGAGAGAAACATAGTTATGTAAACTGGGTTAGTTATGTCTCATAAAAATGAAGAAATTGAAAGTTATATGTGGAAATACTATACACAGAAAAAGCTGCCTCAAGTCTGCCTTCATTTTGGCAAATCAAGTCAGGTGACCAACGTCTCTGCACACACCGCTTACCAGTCAACTCTGTGCAACACCCAAAGATTCCACTACATCCTCACAAGATCAACACATGCCAGGGTGCAAACAACCACAGAAGGAGCTGCGGGCAAATGGATCACAGAAACACACAACTGATATATACCGCCTGAGATCCCACCCAGAGACCAACCAGAGGAAAAGCGTGCATCAACAACAGTTCACCCATGCTACCATAAAAAAAAATCCTCAAAGAGGGAGGTTCTGTAGCATTATACATCTTCCAGGGGCTCTACTAGCCAAAAGCAAAACACAACCTTGTAACCACTAGCCTATAGTTGCTTTGTAACCTCGCCGGGGATACAGTGAGAGCAGCGGATTCCTACCGCCCTCTTCAAAGGAGCCTTCACATGTCGGAGCGCATCACACTCCTCCTCGGTCGTCTCTTCCCTGCTCGGAGCCAGCATGTCCTCGGGCACTGGAGGCTCTCAGGACATCCTCGCCGGCACGGACGCCCTCAGACTCGGGCTGGACTCGGGGCCAGACGCGGCTGGGGCGGCGGCCGCAGCTCCGGCCGCGGGGATAACGGCCGCGCCTAACGGCCGCGGGGCACCGTTACCCGCCTGTCTCGCGAGGGGCCAACTCTCGCGATACGCAGCATCTCCCGCCTCGCCTCCCCGCGGCGGAGCGGCGTGCGAGGCGCACGCATGCGCACGCTCGGGGTGAGAGGGCAACTGCGCGTGCGCGCCGGCGCTTGACCTGCGGGCGGGGCTGGGCGCCTATGCTGGTGGTTCGGCGCGTGCGCGGCGGCGGCGGCGGCGGCGGCGGCGGCGGCGGCTACTACAGTGAGGCTGGTGAGGGGCGGCGGAATGGTGGGACGGGACGGAAGCAGCGGCCGCTCCTCGTAATTCCCACCTTTCCCAGCCCCGCCGAGGGAGGTGGGGAGGGAGAGGGCCCATGGCGGGGCGGGGGTAGGGGCTGCGCCCGGCCTGTCAGAGGCCGCCCGGTGCCCCGCGGGGCGAGGAGAGGAGGTGCCCACCCGCCGCCGTCCGTTAAGCGGCACGCGGCGACCGTTGGTGGGACAGAGGGCGGGGGGGAGGGGGCGCCTGGGCCCGGCGGGGCTTCCTCGGCCGCTTCTGTCTTTAGCAGAACAAGACGTGAACATGCCCCGCTCCTCCCTTGTCTTTTTAACTATTTTAAATATCTCTCTGTATTTCCGCATCGCAGCCCCTCGGGACATTAATTTTATGCGGTTACCGAGAATCAGTGAAGTGTTGACACCAGTGGAGGGGGCACTGGATGTTCCCTCTGGATGGGCCTTCCGGATAAGGTCTCCCAGAGGAGTTGTCCACAGTCTTTTGGCTTTGGTGTGAAAAGTCTAGTGCAGGCCTTTGTTCAAAGCTTTAGTGTTTTCTCTGTTTGAGCTCTTTTAAATCTCTCAGGAGTCATTGATAGATCTTCAAGAAAGCATGATGAGAGTTGGTGTTGCTTGTATCTCAAACTGAGGTTAAGTAACAAAATGCAAAATTCCTTAAGGACCACTCAACCTGTCATGAGGTTGTGAAAGCACAAAATCAGTTTAAATGATTACTCAGCTCATCTTAAATGTTCTCTTCCAGGCTGAAATTGCTGATATTGCTGTGGTAATCTAGATACTGCTTTTAGCTCAAGAATTCAGGGGCAATACATTCATTTTCACAAATTAGTTTTAGTACGTTTTATTTGCATAAAAAACTTGTGTGATCAGTTTTACATTTCTCAGTTTTTAGTGCCGATCACACAGCAATGGAAGGAAATATGTATTTCTGGTAGAGTAAAACACCAAGTCAAGTTTCACTGTATCTCCTATAAACTGAATTTCTGAGTTTTTTTTAATTTCTGCATTATCTGTAAATATTTTCTAACAACTTACTATTTCTAAAGTTTTCCTGTCCTTACTTTACATGTTTTAAAGCTTATAAGCTAGTTCAAGGAAAACTGTGAATAAGAAAAAGGTTGGGGTTTTTTTCCCCCAACAATTTTTAGGAGCAAGTTTTTTTGGCATGTTTGTATGTAACAATAGCTCTATAACTGGAACCAAAATTGTTTATTTGCATTTCTCCTCTGAATGATAAAATTAAAAAAAAACTGCATTTATTCCAATGAAGACTTTTTTATTAACATGTTGATAATGCGCATTGTCTCAGATACAAATTTAAAGGTGCAGTATCATGGTTATGAAGGCTTCGGCAGAGGATGATGATTCAGGATGGGAACTCGGGATACCCGACAAGATGGAAAAGGGTAATACAAGCTGGATAGATATCACCCAGGATTTTGAAGAGGCTTGTAGAGGTGAGTTTTTCTGTTTGCATTTTGAGAATGTTTGAATTCTTTGGAGGCCTGAGTAGAGATGTTACTTCCTCTTCCAGATTTTGTAAATATCTTGTCTTTAGTCAAGTTCTAATTTTTTTCATGCCTTTCCCTTTTGACACTGTATTCTTTTCAAAATTTTCACCCCTTCTCTTATTCTAAACCCCATTCATCCATGCAGAATCAGGAATTTACTTTTTATCACTTTTTTGTACCTGTAGGACCTAGTGCTTTGTTCATTTAATTGGTCATCCATCATTTTTGAAGCAAACCAGAGCTTCAAAGGATGTGACATGCATCCAAGTCTTTTACAAACCAGTTATTTTTTTTTAAACCATGCCTTTACTAACTAATATTGTTATTAATTATTAGTTTATTCTGGCAGTCACTTTATTTTTTTATGATTTTTACAGTGATGTTTGAGAAAAATAGATTTAATAATGCAGGCTACCAGATACAATAAATATTCAGTAAACACGGTTTCCAGTACTACTGAAGGATTTGCTTTTTTTAACGATTAAAGGTTTGTACTACAGTGAAGTATGTCTAAAGGCTCTGTGAAAACAATTAGGAAAAGCAAACTTTCAGTAAACATCTTACTCAGAGAAAAGCAAAACAAATCAAAAAGTAAATGCCTGCACAGCATCCGAAAACTGTCATCCTGTGTTCTAGACTATTCAAGTGTTAATATTTGGTAATTTAAAATTTCAACTTTTGAAATAATGGAGCAGACAAAAAAAAATTTATGAAGGTAAAGAAAAGGCAAAAGAAAATGCTTTACAAAAAAGAAAATAGGAATGGAGTAGAAATACCTGACCTTCCTTCAGTGTTATGTGCTCTTCTAACATAAGCCAGTTTGGAATTTTAGGAACATGATGATAATTATTTATCCTGTTCTTTTCCTTTGTAGAACTGAAGTTGGGAGAACTCCTTCATGATAAGCTGTAAGTATACCAATGAGGTAGTTCTGTCTTTTTTAATAGGATTAGCAAATATGTACTAATGCTTGCTAATGAACAAGCCACAGAAGACCAACAATGTTTTCTTAAAATATCTTGAAATAGTTTAAGAAAAATAGCTAAAGTGACGTAGTTCAGAATAATATTCATTTTCAGCTGTAAATATATTACACCACTGTTTGAATGTTAAACTTTTTTCATGCTACTATGCCATTGTATTTTCATATAGTACTTTCAATATGAACATTATAATAATATCTAATCATCAGTTGAGTTGAAACTGATGAACCTTAACTATTTTACACAGACATGCTTTTACGTGAAAAATGCAAGAAACACTCCAAAGCTTTTTTGTTGGTCCAACTGAATGCTTTTTGTTCAATTACCTTAATTGTCTTTAGCAAGTTTATTTTAAACAGTCCACATAGGTTAACCTAACTCTAAAATGTCGTGCCTAAATATAACGCTCTACAGATTAAGAAAAAATCAATTTTAAAACATTGGTGTTTTGTGTTACAGAATTCATTAAAATAGGAAGTGAGATTTAGCTATGTTAATGTTGACCTGCAATAGAAAAAAAAAGGTGCTGAATTAAGACTACTAGCTCAGGAAACATAACCATATTATTAAATGCCATCTTTCTAAAAAACACTTGTGCGAAATGTGCAAAAACCAAGTAGCTTACTCAGTAGAATTTAAGTATGTTTTCAAGATGCAATTTCATTTGTAAGATTCTTCCCAAATAGGATAATTTAAAGAATTAGAATATGTGTTTTGCAATAACCTTGTTATGTGTTTATGTATCAGATCTGTTGGCTGTCACACATGCCTTTGTGTGATACTGCAAGCCTGCACTCATTGGTCAGCTCAAAAATAAAATCACCATAAAATTTATATGCTTTGTGACTACCATATATACATGGTTAAAAATACATATATTTTTGCATGCTGTTTAATATGTCTGATACTTGTTATTATTACTTGTGTAGTGTGTATGTTCTCATTAGTTTGTGAGGAACAAACTTATTTCTTTGGGTGTAGTATAATGAACAGCTGTTCAGTTAATGTCAGCTTATTGCATTACATAGTCTCAGATTTCTAGAAAGCTACTGTGTTTTATGAGATGTATAAATGCAAACACATGCAGATTTAGTAATGGGGTATTTGAGAAATGTTTTCTAGCTAAGAAAAGACTAAGCTTTTTTCATTTTTCAGATACTTTTTAGAGATCCTCAGAGTCCTGACAATTATACCTTCTCAAGATCAATTGTAATGTTGAAAAATCAGTGTGCTGAGTTTACCTTCACATGTTCTTCACGTATTCTTCTGAAGTTTGAAAAGAAAAATCTTTTTTTTTTTTTTTTTTTGTATTGGTGTCTTAGATTTGGTCTTTTTGAAGCCATGTCTGCAATTGAAATGATGGATCCCAAGATGGATGCTGGTATGATTGGAAACCAAGTTAATAGAAAGGTTCTTAACTTTGAGCAAGCTATCAAGGTTTGTGTAATCTATTTTTCATGTATCTGCTTTTTTACTATATTTAAAAATACATAGTTTAAACAAATTATAGTTAAACATAGTTCAATAATTCAACGTAATAAATGCTTTCAATCTTTTTGTATTCTTTTTTTTTCTCTTTTGAATTTTGATAGTGAAGAAACGCTTGCCCTTCTTTGTAATTTATTTCGTCACTAACTCTCCCCCAAATCATTGTAAATGTATTAAGTATTAATATAGTTAATAAAATAATGTTACCGTAATAACTATAAATATATCAATTTATGAAACAGTTCTGCAAGCCTTCCTAGGCTTTCCTAAAATGTGTCTTTTACATGAAAATGAATTGTTTAGCAGTCCTTTAAGCTGAAAGGAAGCAAGCTTCTGTACAAAAGCTATAAATTAACACTTCTTTATCGTGACTATCATTTCATTAGTATTGAACGGAAACCAGTTAATTTAACCAGAGTTATAGAGTAACCATTGAGAGCAATAATTAACTTCTGGTGTATGATCCAAATGAATAGACGAATGAAAGCTGAAAGACTCCCATCTGTTAATTCGGATTAAAAAAATACACTCTTTTTATTTATTTTTTTTTTTTTTTAATATAGTGGTACTTTAAATGGATTAAAAGGGAAGGTTTTCAAAAATATTAGTCCCTTAATTCTTGATGCAGATTTGCATATATTGAACAAGTCCGAAGAAAGAATAAGGTAGCTGCCCTCTTGGTTGCTTGAAAGCTGTAGAACTCAGTACAAGCAGCTGCAGTATAAAAAGTTACCTTTGAAGAATTGGTGCTACATATTCTTCTTTGTTTGGTTTGTTTCCTTTTTTTGTAATCATTCATTTTTCATTTAACTACTGTTACCATTTTCTCTAGTTTAGAACTTATATATATGACTTCTAAATCAGAATTTTCATTCTATCTTTCCCTTTGAGTATCTGCATGATCAATGTTTTGACTTGTTTGACATTATAATGCCAAAGCAAACTTTCTAGAATTGTTGAGAGAAGTTATGAAGCTGATCTGTAAAGTTAGTGGAATGCAAATAATCTGAAGTCCTAATCAAATTGTAACTTTTATTTTTACTAAAGTAATTTGCATTTTCCATGTTGTAATACATATTCTATTGAAGTTTTGTTGTTGTTGTTTTTTTTTTTTTTTCCTTTTTTAAGGATGGGACCATTAAAATAAAAGATCTGACTTCACCTGAGTTGATAGGGATTATGGATACATGTTTTTGTTGTTTGGTAAGATTTTCATTTTTCTTAATATTTAATATGTAAGTTTTTAAATTGTAATCCTTTAACCCAGTAAAAACACATTAAAAAAAAAGACTTAAAATTGATCTATTGAGTAGGAAAAATATACTTTATGTTTTAACTTATATCTTACTGGATATTATTGTCTAAATTGTGCCTTACTTGATTTTTTGATGTTTGTATTTTAATTCCTTTTGCAAATAATACTGAATGTTTTCAGATGCCTTCTAAATGATTTCAATAAAATAAACTCTTTTTGTAAAACAATATTTTACATTAGTTTATTCACAAAAAACCATCTGTAAAGGTCACTCTGTATTTGATATGGTGTAACACAATTCCCCAGCTGACTTTTTCTTTTTAAAGGAACTTTGGTCGTGTTAGAAACCTGATCCTACTGTGTTTCATGATATTTCGAGATACAAATTATGTTTTAAATGGCTCAGTAGTTTACAGCAGCAAAAAAGTAACAGAGGAGAGTGTGATAAAGAAGTTCTGAAATGTAGAAAAGAACATGCAGATTGCCTCTTATTTGTTTCTTACTCGCATTTTTGATTCCTTATTTGTGTAGTGGAAGCTCACAAGCCTAGTGCTATGGTCACTTAATGTCATGTCTATGCCACGAAGATCAAAGCTTGTGACTGAACTTTGTGAAGGAGGTTTACCCAATACCAGGATTTGATAGTGTTTAGGTCTGGTAACTTATTGCCTTCCATAGCCAGCAAATGGAGAAAGGTTAAAGGGCAAGAGATGCTTTCTGGTCTTTTTTGCCAGATGGAAGGTTGCCATGGTATGAATTTCCTCAAAGACTCACTGAAGCAGGGTAAGGTAAAAGGAAGGGGACTGTAAAAATACCTGTTTGTGGTTGGAAAGTAATGCATTTAATTTTCTTTCTCCTAGATAACATGGTTAGAGGGACATTCTTTGGCACAGACAGTATTCACTTGCCTTTATATTCATAATCCAGACTTCATAGAAGATCCTGCTATGAAGGCCTTTGCTCTGGGGATTCTAAAAATCTGTGATATTGCCAGAGAAAAAGTTAACAAAGCAGCCGTTTTTGAGGAGGTATGTTTCAGTGTATGCTCTTGTTAAGTATGCAGCACTATATGCAGGTTCCTTATTTAAGTAGAAAGGAAGTATTGGTGAAATTTAATACTGTTTGATTGGAGAATAGTAGAGGACAATTCATCCTTCTAAATAAGCTCTTAAACTTAGTATATCTTCAAAATGCAATTTTATTCAGTAAAGATGTTACACGTACTTTTCTAAATTTTACACAAATATTTGAGCCTCTTAAATATTCCAGTCAAGCAACAATCCAAATCTTGTTTCCCATAACTTAAAATTGGGTGAACTTTTTTTGTTTCATGTTGTATTTTCTTCTTCAGATAAGGATGATTGGTTTTGTTTAAAATGTTCTTCTATCAATGGGGCAGTATTCTGATTCTCTGTGCCCTATAGCATCGGACAAGTTACATCACACTGGCTATATGTAAAATTGATTAAATAGTACTTCCCATCTATAGTTCTTGAAACATTTTGATAGTACAATGCCAGAAGAAATTATTGCACAAGTATTGAACAGCATCCTGACATTAGGGATGTATGCAGAAAGCCTGAGCTGAACTTTTATAGGAGAGTCACCCAAATCATCCACGTGTTTGGTGATGTGGAGTAGAAAACCGAAGTGCTGTTTGTGCTTGGTGGAGGGGTTTTTTTTTTTTTTTTTTTGTATTTTAATTCTAATTAATTCTAATACCATATATTTAATTCTATTTAATTCTAATTATAAATATTTCAGTAAACTTGTTGTCTTCAAGACCAACAGACCCTGATCTGGTCTGTTGCCATCATGCAGACATCAGTGACAGTTGCTGGTCACACCAACGGGCACGAACTAGGACTGCCTCTTAACTCTCCACAGCACTTAGGAAACAATGGCCATTGTGTGAAAAGACCAATGATAAAGATACATATGTTTTTATGTTTTAGGAAGACTTTCAGTCGATGACTTACGGATTTAAAATGGCTAACAGTGTGACAGATCTTAGAGTTACAGGTACAATTTGTACTTTTTGTATGTCTATCTGTTACTGTGTTTCTATTTTGAGCATGTTGGTTACTTTCAGCCAAATATGATGCCTCAGTGGGAATCTCAGATGTTGTGTTTTCTGTTAATCTTATGAAAATAGCTTATTAAAAATGTCTTTTTCCATGAAAAAAGCCTCCTTTGTTCTTGTTTCTCTCACTCACTTTCTCTCTCTCTCTTTTTTTTTAAATGCCTGAGAAACATAGAGACTCAAAGAAGTCTGTGGTTTTTTTTTTTTTTTTTTCTTTTAGGAGTTGTAAACCTGTGCATAAAAAAAAAAAAAAAGCTGATTGTGAAGATATTAGCCTTTATATGCACAATTTTATATAGTATTTTGGGGCTTTCTGTTGACTTGTTTTAGAGAATTATTAGAACGCTTCAGCTTAGGGTCTGCCAGTCTGTATTCTGATACAATTATTTCAAAAAAAAAGCCCCACCATCTCTGATGGCAGTTTTTGTACCATATAGTCTTTAACTCATGGGTGTTTAAAGTGCTTCAGAACTTAATTTAACTCTCTTTTTTTTTTTTTTTTTTTTTTTGCAAGCAGTTTACATAAATCTAAGACTAATTTTCATTTTCTTATTGTCTTACAACTTTTTCAGGTATGCTAAAAGATGTAGAA
>NW_020455261.1:1187288-1235178 GCF_003342845.1 Nothoprocta perdicaria | reverse complement strand
TTTTTTTTTTTTTTTTTTTTTTGTAAGTGGTTTACATATATCTAAGAATAATTTTCATTTTCTTATTGTATTACAACTTTTTCAGGTATGCTAAAAGATGTAGAAGATGACATGCAAAGAAGAGTAAAGGTATTTCTGTCATTTTTGCCTAGACCCTTGTATCTGAAGTTGGCTTGAAATAAAGTTGCTGGGTTTAGGGGGCAGGGAATGAGTGGTCATTTAAGTAAATTATTCACTATGACGAATGCAATATTTTTTCTGTCAATATTTTTTGAAGAATTTTTGTAATGGTGCTGGTAATCTGTCTCCTAGCTAATGATGTTGATCACTTCAGAATTTCCTAAATGGGGGCAATATTTGCTTCAGTAGTGGTGGGGTTGAATGCTAATGTAGAAAACAGTGGGCTGGAAGACAGAAAGCGTGCAGTTAATTTCTGGTTCTAATGCTGTGCTGATTAATAGGCTGTGCTAATTTTTAGGGGTATTTCATAATGGACATTTTGGAGGGAGGAAAATAATTTCTGATAGCTTCTATTTTTCAACGATTAGTGAGTTGTTTCTAATTCATTTTCCTTTTTTAGAGCACCAGAAGTAGACAAGGAGAAGAGAGAGATCCAGAGGTTGAACTTGAAGTAATGAACCTTTTGAATGATTTTTTTTTTCTAGATTGCATGAATTAGTACATTGTTACTTTACTTGAATTAGTATTTAGTTACATCTGCCTGCTTTGAGAAGTGAGTCTATCACCAGTAAAAGGCTGTCACCATTGCAGTCATACCTGAGCTACTGTAAGGACAGGCTGGACTAGTAGCTTGGCCTTTATTTACTGAAGGGTCAGGAGCTCTGGATCTGTCCCAATGGCAGGACAGTGATGCTGTTGCAGTGCTGCCATATATATACCTGCATCTCAAGAAAAAGAAACAGTAGCAAAGTGAAAGATAGTAACTGTCTTGTTCTTTCCTCCCTCAGTTCTTCGGCTGCAGCTTTTATTGCTCTGCCGATGGAGAGGGTAGCAGGAGGAGGAGGAAGCAGTATAGAATGATTGTCTTGGAAGAGCTTGATTTTCTTTTCCCTAATAATAAATATTCTTTAGAAATGAGTTTTAATATAGTTTTTAAAGGATAAAAGGTGGGGAGAATCAATTATAATAGTTTTCTGACTCTTCATTTAAACTGAAATTTAAATGATATTGGTACATGTGGAAAGTGCATGTAGTTTTTTCTAGTACATCTGTATTGCTTTTCTTATGTTGGGAATTTTCTAACAGCTTTCTTCACTTCAGAGTGGATACTGTGTTTTTAGAGAACAGAGCCCATAATTTGACAAATCTATAAAAGATTGTCTTCTAATAAGTATCTTTAAATAAGGTTCCGGGTTTAATGAGTATTTCTTACTAATTGTAAGGGTGGGTTTTTTTGTTTGTTTTTTTGTTTTTTCTTTATAGCATCAACAGTGTTTGGCAGTGTTCAGCAGAGTCAAGTTTACCCGGGTGCTACTGACTGTTCTTATAGCTTTTACCAAAAAAGAGGTATATTCATTGATATTTCAGTCTTGACACTATGTTTCTGTAATATATGTATTTTTTATTTCTGGATAAATCTGTGAACATCTAGGTAAAGCATTATAATAGCCGCTGTTCATTTTTCTTTCAGTTTTTAAGAAAACGTGGGGAAGGACAGTGAATAACAAGTATGTCCTTGAAGAGAGTCATATTTTAAATCACATAGAAGTTAAATTTTTATCAGGTTTTAGATTACTCTTTTCTTATACAGAAGCAAGACTTTCCTTTCTCAAGTAGTATCTGCTCCATACTTAGGGAGTCCTTGGCTGATTTTTTTTTTTTCATGCAGGTGTTGAATTTGTACCCAGCTGTCATTGGTCTGGGAAGAAGAATATAACAGCTTTACCAGCTCTTTTGAGTTGCTCTTTTGCAACTCAATAATGTTGAAAGCATCAGGAAATAGCTTGTTTCATGGCAAAAACGTGGAATCCCATGGATTGGGATTTTTTTTTCTTGTTTTTGTTCTGTTTCCATATTTATAAAGAAACAAGCTTCTTGCTTGCGAGCTTGAAGTTTCTCATTCCCATATTCTATGCTGTTGGAGCAGCTGTATATTTAACAATTCCAAAAACTTGGATTACAGTGGAATTCCAGTCCATTGGAGAAATCAATATTGAAGAAAAAGAGATTAAGTACTTAAACTATTGCATTCTAAATCATTTACACTCAGTGTAGCGTAAGCAATTTAGTCTTCATCAAATTGATTGGGTAGTAAGCTATGTTGATCTGTTAAAAAAAAAAAATATGTCTTTATTAGTTGGAATGAGTTAATGATCTGCACAAATTAGATTACCTTAATTTAGCTACTTGCACTGTAAATTACTTACTTCATGGGTGTTGCTGATTTAAATCTGCTTAGCAGCCTATTCCTGTAGTACATCTGTGAGATAATATGAATATATATTATACAGAATTGGCTAAGCTTTTATTGGAACTTAAACAGTTTTAAGGCTCTTTTTTCCTGAACTCATCATATTTCAATTTTACTTTTGATATTAATATCAAAAATTATGTCAGGAACTGCAAATCCTTTATTTTGGAAACAGGATTTTTATTCTTGCAGAAAGCAAATTTAACATCTGTGTTCAAATGAGGTCAGAAAATTAAGTACCTCAGCAGGTAGTGATCTCTAATAAAGATTTCTATTTGACATCTAAGATTTTCTAATCCTGTAGAGTAACTTGGTACCCCATATTGGTACCCTCTGTATTGTCAAGAATGTTGCATTTTCTAATTATGAGATTTTTTTTTTTCTTTTTAGGGTGCTTCCCTTGGCAGGAGTGCGTTTTTTTTTTAATTCTTATTTATTTATTTTTAACTCTGCAAAGTCAAAGTAGAGAATTTTCAGTTATAATTATGAGTTAAGAGTTACCTAAGTTAAAAAACATGCTGTAAAAGTATCGATATATGAAATATAAAGAAGATTTTTACCTTAAAACAAAATTTGATTGTTCAAAACTGAAAGGAGGCAAACAATAGAATACTGATAGAATCCTGATGCTTTTTTTTGAAATGAAAATAAATTCTGTAGTCAATATGTGATAGCTATTCTCTGCCTTTTAGACAAGCGCAGTTGCAGAAGCTCAGAAGCTAATGACCCAAGCAGCTGACCTGCTTTCTGCCATTCACAATTCATTGCATCATGGTATCCAGGCACAAAACGATACCACAAAAGGAGGTAATTATTGAACTTTTTTTTTTCCCCTTTCTTAAATATACTTTTTAAATAAACTTTAATATTTAAAGTATTTTAAAATTACTATGCATTTGAACCAGTGATACATTTTTATGCAAGCTGTTAAAAATGTGCACCTCTTAATTTCATTACTCTGAAAGCTGGTTCTCTTGAATGCCATGTTGCTGCTTCAGAGTCAGAGAAAATGTTCAACTTTGGATTAAGTGCATAGCGGTCCAAATCAGTGTGTACACCTTTTGAAAAAGTAGTACTTCCTCATTGTCTGTATAGTCTTTGATGAGATTTTTCCGTAGTCATTATTATCTCAGTTGAGTAATTAGTATGACCAGAATTTAACTGTCAATTAAAAAGCAACCTTTTCTTTCGTCTTTGGAAATGCTTGTCTGTATCACTTATTTTGGCCAAATAAATGAATTTATTGTTCTTAAAATTTTAAGCGAGTTCCACAGCTTACATGCAGGTTCTCTTTCTCTCTTTTTTTTTTTTCTCCCCTTTCCTTTAGATCATCCTATTATGATGGGTTTTGAACCACTTGTTAATCAAAGATTGCTGCCACCAACTTTCCCTCGATATGCAAAAATAATTAAAAGGGAGGAAATGGTCAATTATTTTTCCAAACTAATAGATCGGATAAAAACTGTCTGTGAAGTAGTCAATTTAACTAATTTGCATTGTATACTGGTAAGTATGAATCTCTCACGTTTATTGTCAGACGTCAGATCTTAAAAACACAGATTTGAAAATAATTATTTCAAATATACATGTTAATGTTTACTGAAAAGAAGCTATCTCTTTAGTATAAATCTTTTCATTTTCCCATTGGTAGGTACAATTCCAAATTTGATGTCTTTCCTGACACTTCATATTTTTTCTCTTTTTGACAAAGACCTTTTTCCCTCTTGAATACTCTATTTTTTCCCATGAGCTGTTAAATAGTAATAATGTAGCAGTAGCAGGGCATAATTGAGTTAATTTCCTTAAAATTCTTTTTCCCCCGTCTGAAAAGATGCATATGTAGTAGCAACAGCACTTTTTTTTATAGTTTTTATAAAGATGCTTTGTAAATTTTTATAATTCCCGACTTTTTATTATTCCTGAATTTATATAATTCCTGACTTTTCAGATTCAATAAAGTATTCTTCAGTCTATAAGAGAGCATTTAACATATGTTTGTTCGAGCGTGGTATCCCCTGAGAAGAAATAAAGCTAAAAACTTGTTTATATACTTCCCTAAATAAGGGATCTTACACTCAGTTGGAGTTAGTGTTTATTAGAAGAGATTTAAATGTTTGAAATATATCTTACCATGTACTTTTACTGACAAAAGAGCTATGATTACATTAGGTGAAATTATAAGTGCAAACAAAAATCATATTTTTAACATAGCTTATGTTATGTTAATAAAGTCAGTGTTGGCATGAAACAATTTTTGCTGATTAATACAGTTTTATTATGTGCCTGACTCGGTTTTGCTGTGACTTCTGGTGATTTCATGGTATCTCATTTATGTATTATCCTTCTGAAAGTTGTATCTGAGGAGTATTCAGAAATTTAATGTACTGTTTAGTAGGAGGTAATTGCAGGGAAAAAAACAGATTTTAGCTTCATAGCGAATTTTGCTTAGTTTGAATTATGCTTTCTTAAACTTGGTACAAACTGCTATGTGTATGTCTATATGTGTTTTGTGTATTTATATATGCATATTTAAAGATGCAAATATACATATATATTTATATATATATATATAATGTTTATACATAAGTCTTGTTATATTTACATATAGAGAAAATTAGTATATTAACATTACTACTATTCTTTTTCCCAAAAATATGAACTAGGACTTTTTCTGTGAGTTTAGTGAGCAATCACCATGTGTTCTTTCAAGATCTCTGTTACAAGTAAGTCATAATTTCTCTCTTTAGTGAAAATTTCTCTCTTAAGCTTTCATTATAGGTATACTTTCATTCTAGAGCTTCAAGGTTACGTTACTTTCATACCATCTAATATGGTATAAGTTGTATACTTTTTCTATAGAGACATATATGGAGACTTAGAAGCTAAATTTTTAAAAATATTTTGAGTGCTATTCTCCAAATCGTGTTTATGTATGCTAATTAAATAACAGTGTTACCTTGAAACTATAATATTCTTTAAATCAGAGTGAAATACTGGGAGGTTATGGTTTTGATAGTGTCCCTGGAGGCCAAAGGGTTTTTTTTCCTTTTCATCCTGATTAGACTTTGTATAGAACTTACAGAAAATACGTATTGGCAAATAAGATGTTTTTACAGTGAGCACACATTCTGATTACCCACTAAAAATTTTGTGCAATCGCTTTGGGTCTCTAGCAGCAGAGCTGCTTTTATCTTCTGGTTTTATTTATTTAATTATTTTCTTCAAACTGCTCAAGAATTGGGTAAGAAAAGAGCATGATACTTGCAGAAGAATATGGAATGAACATCAAATATGTCTGGTGAAAGCAGGACATCTGCAGGGATTAAAAAAAATTTAGGCCTGTTAGTAATCTAATTCTTTTCAGATCTACCAGATCTGTTTTCAGAGAAATTTTATGAGAATACCAGGCAAATGAGACTAATCACAATATGTTTTCATGTCCACAATTTTGCATCTTGCTGAGCAATTTTAATTTTAAAGTGATCTTGTAAGTTTTTGAAGTACCTAAGTACTGTAAGAGCTTTCCGTTAGTAATTTATAAAACATTACTTCTAGCATCTGTTTCTAAAAAGGTAATTTTACTTTCAGACAACTTTCCTGGTTGATAACAAGAAGGTGTTTGGTACTCACCTCATGCAAGATATGGTAAAAGATGCTTTAAGATCTTTCGTCAGTCCTCCAGTACTCTCTCCGAAGTGAGTAAAACCCAAGTTGGTATGTGTGTGTTTGTATATCCAAAGAAAATATTTCTATATACAGAAGCAAGGGCACATCTTTACTGAACGAACACATTGTCTTCTTATTAATGTGTAAAGGGGTCAGTTGCTGTTCCTACACTCTTTCAAATTTTGTTATGTAATCTGGTGACGTCAATGTACATACATATACATATAGATATTTCTATTTTAGGTGTTGTCTATATAATAATCACCAGGCTAAGGACTACATTGACTCCTTTGTGACACATTGTGTTAGGGTAAGTGCTTGCTCCTTTATGATTTACATACTTCAGAGATTTGTTTGTCTCTGAGAACAGGAGAAATTCTGTTAAATCACCTAATATGAAGGTAAAAATTGCAAAATATAGCCACCTTAAAATTAATAAAATTTTGAAAAAGCCAATATAACAATCCTGTTTGTATCCTGTGGGTAGGATTCCAAAATTTTCACAACTAAATTTCACTTCATTACAGATCTGCACCCACTACCTCTGTTAAAGAGTAGTTTTACTTTGCAAATATATATCACTAATAAAACCAAAATTATTTTTTATCTCTTTGCATTTAAAAAATTATAAATAACTCTTTGAAAACTTTTTATTACTAAAGGCAGTACACTGAAAAATGTAAGCAAATTGATTTAATCATGAAAATTCTCTCTATTCCACCAAGCATTGTATTCTGATCAGATTCGCCACAGAATACTCATATGATCTCATACTGACTTCCGTGCAGAAAGCTGTACTCTAATCATTCCCAGGAGTTTTCATAATAGTATGTGCTGCCTCAGGAACCAGTCTTCTAATACAGATGTATAAATCCAGTGCCAAAAGAGACAACACAGTGGAAAATGTATAACTGTGCTTTGTTTCTTTCAGCCCTTTTGTAGTTTGATTCAAATCCATGGACACAATAGAGCTCGTCAGAGAGATAAACTGGGTCACATTCTTGAAGAATTTGCCACTCTCCAGGATGAGGTAGTGTCCTGTGCAGCAGACCTGCAAGCCTGCCTTTCCACATATATTCTTCCACAGTGTATCATATAGTATTAGTTCCTAGATGAATGAAGCTGCTACTGCTTTTACTCTTAACGATTGCTGAAATATTTTTCTCAAAGATTTCTAAAGTGCAGCCCAGGAAGTCCGTAGGATGCATCTTTTGTTACATCTATTGTACATGAAGACTAGAATTGCATTTTTTGTTAGTTTGTTTTGTTTTATTTTGTTTTTCCCAGAAAATAGATTTTGGGAATCCTGTTGTGGTGTCTGTAATTCCATGGTAATTCAACTACTTGTAGTCTCTCTTTCTTATTACTGGAATCTGGAAGTTGTAAGCAGAAACAGATTGATGAACTTTGTTTGGAAGATACTTCTGAGAATCCAGATTAAAACTATGTAAAATATAAATTACAAAATTCTGTTTTTTTAATTTATAAAATGAGTGGTACCTTTTAAAAATACATACTTGAATGATTTTGTAGCTTTCTCCAGAATGGGCAATGAAAGGCCACACTGATGTTCTGTCGGTCAATAAACATAGGGCATGGATATACTGACTAAATTTGTATTCAAATTCTGTTATCTCTGGCAGAACTTGGATACAATTTCAGCCGTATGTTCTTCTTTTCCTGTCACTGAACAGTTTGCTTTCTTTTATTTTTTTTTCGGTAGGCAGAGAAAGTCGATGCAGCACTTCATAGTATGTTGCTGAAGCAGGAGCCACAAAGGCAGCATTTGGCTTGTTTGGGCACCTGGGTCCTTTATCATAACCTTCGTATTATGATACAATATCTTCTGAGTGGCTTTGAATTGGAACTCTACAGTATGCATGAATATTATTACATATATTGGTAAGAGGATGCTTGATTGAAAGTTGGTAGGGTTGGGGTGCTTTCACAGAGCTTTACTTGCAAGTGCCTAAAGAGGACTTCAACTTTTATTCTCAATTTCAAACTAGCTCAACTTGTTGTTTAGTTATCTATTCATAAAATGGTAGGCAGAAACAAAGATATAGTAATCTCTTTTTCTAGACTTACTGATTAGTATATTTACTGATCACTTTTTTTCTCAAACATGATTGGTTCTTTTTACAATAACCTCTAATAAAAAGCATGATGATGGATAAAAGCATGTCAATCTTGGCAGATAAGGGAATGCAAAAGGTAAAACAACATCTTTTAGTCTTGTATCTTTTTGTCCCGCCAAGGCCAATAATTTTGTTGAGGTCTTAAAGAGAACTCCAAAGTTGAAATCTATGGTCTGATAGGTGACTAGTTAAAAATAACATATTACTCTGTGAACATATTTGAAAGGGCACCTGTCTCTGATGAAAATGACGACACTGTACAGAATCAAATAGCTTTTTTCTTTTTTTTATATCTTTTCTTTGCATAGAATTATTTTTCACAGTAGACCAGTTGGTCCAAATGAAAGATGATTATAGGTGTTTCATCCTTAGTTCTGCACAAAAAATCAGTGTTGAACACTTCTGCGTTGAAGTGCTTTTGTATTCATTTCCTTTTCATGAAGCTCTCTATAAGCACTCACTTGAGAAGCTATTAACCTGATTCCTGAGAGCCTAGGGCAGTTTGAAAGGCTTGAATTGCAGTTCATCTCATTCTCCATAAGCCATATTGAAGGCTTAATTTGAGTGGGCTTGGACTTCTACATTGTTTTATTAGTGGATTAAACTTTGAATGGGAGAACTAATACTCTGTATAGTTGCCAGAAGATGGCACTATTCTGTAAATAGTATACTGTTTTTACCAGTCCATAATTCCCCTCATCATTTCAGTAAGATCACTCAGAGTTGTTGACTCAGCTTTTTTATCTCCTCAGTGTAAGTGAAGAACAAAAAGAAAACTTTATTGAAAAGAAAAAAGGAAAATTGGAAATGAGACTTCCATCATTATTCCTCAGATTTTTTTTTCTGAATTATAGCTTCTTTTATAGCTTTGTTTCTTCTTCATGTTATGTAATTTTCCACTGCATTTTTTCTTATTCTCATTCCTTTGGGTTGAAATCAGGCTAGAGGTTTATATTTCTGACTCAGTAGAAAATCTCTCTCAAAGCATTCTTAAAAATTTCTCTAAAATCTTAAAGAAATGTGTGTTCTGTGGGCATATTATTTTATTCTTGAAGTTTATTAATGCTTGGCGTGCATTAATATTAGTCTTGTTTCCCAAAACAATTATCCCTTAACAAAACAAGAATCAGAGAAATATTTTTAAAATACATGCATTTTTACATGAGAAGGAGAAGTTTTAGGGAAAAAAATCATTATATGCATTTTGAAATAGTAAAAAACTTTGGTTTAAGTTAATAGAATAACTATTAATAGAATCATAGTTAAAAGAAACTTGTATGCCTTGAACTATTAGGATTGAATGTATATGGAGTAATGTTTAATAATATCAGGGATCAAGGAATGATTACTTGATTACGTCCGTCATCCACTTTGATCAAAAAAGAGCTATACCTTAAAAGATGTCCCTAATCATTAGTTCTTTGAATAAACAACTCTGCATTCAGTGAGGATGTATGCACTATGAGTGAGTTTTGCTTTGTAGCGTATAAACAGCCATGTGCTATTTATACTGTAGGTATCTGTCAGAGTTTCTCTATGCCTGGTTGATGTCCACACTGAGCCGTGCTGACAGCTCTCAAATGGCAGAAGAGAGAATAATGGAGGAGCAGCAGAAAGGCCGCAGTAGTAAGAAAACAAAGAAAAAGAAAAAAGGTATCTGAGTTGTGAGGTGTTGCTCAGACTTCTTTTTCCTTCATGTAGCCATTCAGAGTTAAGAAATAATTTTTCAAATTCATTAGGATCAGCAGTAACGTAGTTACAACACAAAGTTTACATAGGTTAAAAATAAAAGCTTTTAACCAAAAAAGTGCCTGCAGAAGATTTTTTTGCTCTTTTTGTTTTCTTTTGGCATTTTCATAGGTCTTTTTAAAAAACCCTAGGATGTTTATGTGAACACCTCCATCTGTTCAACAGTGTGACAGATGCTGTGAGGTATAATTAACCACATGACACATTTATTTGAAAATACAGCCTTTTACAGTCAGTGATTTGTATAAAATAAATTTTTTTGTATGACTGTAGCTAGTTTTCTGAACTCATCGTATTTTCTGTAATTTTTTTTTGGCTCCAGAAGACTATTTCTTGATTTTCATGATGAGTTGTTGTTTCAATTCTGTAGTAGTACTATTGTGCAAAAGACTGCTTTAGTTATCTCTTGCTTCCTTTGGTACAGATGCATAGGTGAAAATCAAAAAGATCCTTTCTTACGTCATAGCAGATTGGCTCAATGAGGTCAGAGCTGTAAGCTCATGAACAGAAAAGCAGCCAAACCCAATATTTAAATTGTATTTGGTACATATTTGCCATGCTTAAGAGGCTGTGACCACTGATTTGTTTACATTATCTTAGCATTAACATTGCAAATAATGAGCACCATGCAGAGAATGTACTTCGCTGTTCATTCTTCTCTTTTGCATATTTATTTGTGTTTCCCTTTCAAAGGAACTCACTTAGATAAGAACAGCTTCAGATCATGTCAGCTACATTCGCCTTTCTCTGCAAATTCAGAAAACCACTATCATACTTCATACTGTGTAAAAATTGCCAGATATGGTGGCATTTAGCACTGCTTTAACACTGGAAGCTAGGTAGGAGGTTAAAGGAGATAAAAGTCTTCACTGTTGTAATGCTTTAACCTTCTAGTGTTAAAAACAATATCCTCAAGTTAACCAAAGCAAAGGTCTCTCAACCTAGCTGTAAGTTTTGAGTTACTGTTTATTGTTGTATGGTGACACGCTCATACTATCGGACAAATTTATTTCACTGTATTCAAAGACGTGGTTGTATAATTGTTACCAAGTATATTTTAAGATATTTTGCTTATTTTGGAGCCAAGTGAGCTAATGTGCATGCCTAATCTTTTCATGCTACCATTGTTTCTGCTGACTTTTGAGAAGTACATGACTTTCTGAAGATGTGAAAGAAACTCTGAAACTATTACATGTATTTACGTTAAGTGAAAGATCTTTTTATGTGAAATTTACAGTTCGTCCTCTCAGTAGAGAGATCACCATGAGCCAGGCATACCAAAACATGTGTGCTGGGATGTACAAGGTAATTTATTTCTGCTTGTTTCAAGTTTTATGGCTTCAAATTCATTAGCTGAAATGGAGCATACATTGCTTGCCATCTTTGTTCTCATTGGGACTGTACATGAAATTCGAGTTTGAATTGTGATGGATTTTCTTCTATTTTTCTATGCTGTCAGTTAGAGTTAGATCATAAATTCAATTTTATTAACAGCAAAATATAACAAAGTTAATACTTTATATGCCATCTCTCACTTTTTCTTCTTATTTAGACAATGATTGCATTTGATATGGATGGCAAAGTAAGAAAACCTAAGTTTGAACTGGATAGCGAGCAAGTTCGATATGAGCACAGATTTGCTCCGTTCAACAGTGTTATCACACCACCCCCAGTACACTATTTGCAGTTCAAAGTGAGTAATCTTAAATGTGGTGCATTGTGGACAGTAAAAAGAATATGTCACCCATCCCTTGTAACTTACGGTCATGAACAGTTGTAGTAGGAGTTGAGCTGTCCTTGCTTTCTCCCTGCTAAAGAAATTATTTCATCCTTATTTCATCTCCAATTAAAAAAAAAATTGCAGCATCAATATTACATGAAGTTCTGAAAAACATTGGTATGCCTCTTGCTGTAAATGTGCTTTAATTTAAAATTGTGTCTTGAGTTGATTACCTATCTTTCCTTTTCCTTGTCTGTTTTTTCCTGTAGTTTAATTTCTTACTGTGTAGCATTACTAAAGCAAATGAATCTCACATTGTTTGAAATAGTGATCACTTTAACAGAACCAGATGTTCCCATCATTTTGTGGAATTAGAAATCATTAAACAGCTGTAGCTGACTATTCACCATTTTCAATGAATCTTAACTTCATCACTTATTCTTAAAATATTACAGTAGTCTTAAAATAAATACAGTTACATGAATATTAAAATTTGTCTTAGATTAAGGTGATAGAAATATAATTCCTTGGCAATTGATTTTAATATGTATCTATTTCTGTAACATGCTAGGAAATGTCTGATTTAAACAAGTACAGCCCCCCTCCTCAGTCATCGGATCTCTACATGGCAGCTAGCAAACACTTCCAGCAAGCTAAAATGATTCTTGAGAATATCCCCAATCCAGACCATGAGGTGAGACTGAAATACTAGAAATGTAACTTGAAGGTAACAATGGAATAAGTGAATTTGTTTTCACCTGGATCTAAAGAATGACTTATTTGGATGTCAAATTATTCTCTAAATAATTTAAGCTTTTATACAACTAGCCTGTTAGTATAGTTGCAATACAAATTGCAATACAAATTGCAATACAAGTTGCAATACAAATAGACATTGAAGCGTGATTTTATTTTGTTTAGGTTGAAGCATGTTATGTATCCCATCGTTCTTTCCAGTGGTGAAAGAAGAATTAGGTGCCTTAAAAAGGAAATTGGACAAATCTGTGCTGAGCAGAAGCCAGCATGATGTGCCTGAGGTCCAAAGTGCCTCAAATGTACTTTGTCAAAAAGCTGAGCAAAGTTGAGTGATTCAAGTGGACAAAGAAGGGTGGAGACAGCTTAAATGCTGGGTTGTTTGATAACCAAATCTGGTTGTGCACGCTGTTTGAGAACCTCTCCTTCCTGCATATCTTAATTCTTAGATAACCAACTTAGTTCTATCTTGAATGGTCCTACAGGGCTCATTCTGCAGTTTTATGTCTTTACAGAAAGGGCTACAGTTTCAAAAAGGTGACCTTCCCACTATGTGTAACCTAGCTCACATGTTCACCTATGAGAGGAGAAAAAAGCCATCAGCCTGAAAGGGGCATTTGAATCTGGCACTCTTTTCCTGGTACAGCTTTCTCAGCACTTGGGCTTTAAATGTGAATAAGAATTAATTTTTCTCCTTCTCTGCTTATATTAAAAAAAAAAAAAAAAGGGTCAGTATTTTAGAGAAGAGGACACTGATTCTGTCATTTTATTAGCAGGTTAAAAAAAATTACAGAATTAGAAATCTCTATTTGTGATCTGGATCTCAGAGATACTTAAGCAAGAGCTACTACCTGAGGCTGACAGGGTAGTTGGAAGTGAATCAATTGTGTCCAAGCACTTTCAAGCAAAAGGCAAATTTACTTGGTACTCTAGTTGCCTGTTCTTGTAGGATTTGAACATAGATGCCTGGAGCTTTGTCTATACTTTTATTCAGAAAAGTACCTCAGAACATGCCATAGAACGTTCTTTGAACGCAAGCATGGAAAGTAGGGATTACTGTGGTGTGTTGAGTAGAAAGTGATTATTAAATGAGGTATTTATTTTATCCATTATTCCAACTGATATGTACAAAATGCCTTGGTATCTGTTAAAATAAACTGATACTGTAGGAAGACTTCATTCTTACCATAGGCAAAACCTCAGTATTATCCTCAAAATAATTTCGAGATCATGTGTTTTTGCTTGAAACTTTTCTGCCCCTTTTCTGTTTAGGTCAATCGAATTCTAAAAGTTGCTAAACCCAATATTGTGGTCATGAAGCTGTTGGCTGGAGGTCATAAAAAAGACTCTAAGGTAAGAAAGCAGTAGTTGAATTAGATGTAAAATACAGTTGTATCAACAGTGGTACCACAAAACTCCTAAAGCTGAATTAGCAGTTCATTTATTCCAGCTCTTACAAGCTGGATTACTTACAAGAATTAAGGATCTTACAAGAATTGAAGAAGTAACCTAATCCATTTTTCCAGTGTGTGCCTTTTAAAATACAGATTTTAGGAATGGGGAATAATCTGTTTCCATTTTTAAGTACAGAACACTTAAGTGTGTTGGAAACTGGAAAGTGTTTTCAGGATGGCACGTACAGCTGCGGGCAGCTGTGAAGAGGTGGAAGGAGGGAGCAGTCTATAAACAGCTTTTTGGGAACCCAACAGGGAGAGCATCAGCAGCTGCCATGGGCCAGAGGAACTGTTCACTTCCAGCCTGAGAAGGGCAAGGAGGAAGGAGCACCTGCATTAATTCACCGGACTAGCACTCTTAAACTTTGCACTCTAAAACTTGGTACCCATTACTAGTGGAGAGCTACGGCTAAAGCCAGTCCCAGGCAGGAACATTTTGGACATGATTTAAAGAACTGGGATTAGTTTGTTCAATCTTTTAACCTCTAAATGCTTTTATCTGTAGCATGTGTCCCAGTTGGGGTATTGAACTCACTAGTACCTCCATGTAATGTTTTAAACTCATTCCTTCCAGGTTCCTCCAGAATTTGACTTCTCCCCTCACAAGTATTTTCCAGTTGTGAAGCTTGTCTGAAGGATGAATTGTTAGGATATATGAAGCAGAACCTGTAAATAAGATACCAGCTGTGGGATGCAGTACTGTACTCAGACTAAAAGGGATCTCTGGGATAAAAGTACTGTTACGCGGAATATCACTAGTCTCTCTTCTTTATGTGATCTGAATGAAAACTGCTGTTTTAAAGTGGTTTGTATAATATTCTACAGGTGAAGCTGATTTGAATAGTGTACCTTACTCAGTTTTATTACAAGTTTAATCATAAATCATTTCTACAAATAAAAACTGACTGCAGGTGATGTTTTGAGGATTTGGTAACACTTTTGGCTGAACAGAAATGAAGCAGTAGAGTCTTGTGTATTAGGCACAGCTGAGTTAGAAATTCTGCTTTAAACAAAGCTGCTTGGAAAAAGACTTGAGTTTACACTTGTTGTTCTCTGTAAATTGCATCAAACTTGTTCATTTTGCAAGCAGAAAGTTTTTGTTGTTGTTTTTTAAAAACCCTTGTCTGCAAAGCTAACGCAGTCTTCTAGAAATAAAGGCCAGATGAAAACTAGACTTTTTCATTCAACTCCTAATGCAGTTACCTCAGTAATTTTGTTTAACAAAAGTCATTTGTCTTGAATGAAGATGCATCCTTGGGGAAAGAATGGGAGGATTGGTTATTTCTGGTTGTAGCTTCCCCTTTTGTCTTAATTCTGTATGATACTAGATGATCTGTACTGCTAACACTAGAATAGGCCTCAACAACACAGGAATGCAAAAATGGACTTTTTGCTGACATACATAGTCACTACAACTTTATTTTAATCCTGAGGCACCTTTCTCATCAGCCCTGCCTCCTTTGTAATTGGTTGCATGACTGATGGTTGTTCTTGTCCTCTGGCTCCAGCACTGCAGCGGGGATCCCACCACCTGCTTTTCTGCACTCTGCACTCGTCAAATTATCAAATAGGAGGAGCTTTACCCTTTCCTTCAATAAAGATGATTCTTTCTCCTGTTTTTCCAGATCTGAAATAACATAAGGTAGGTTCTTATGGTGAGACGTTCACTACTGCAAGAGATCAAAATATTTTTTAAAAAACTAATGGGCTTCTAAGAAACCCTGTTGAAAGGGGCAGTTCTTTATTCAAGTGTAAAATGGCTTCCTCTGCAGAGATAAACTTGTAATTCTCTCTTCATCATGCTGGACAGTTTTTCCATGTTTTTCTTAACGTATATTTGCAGCATGGAATAAAATACCACGGCACCTCCATCACCTAAGCAGCAGCACTGCTGCAGCAGGGACGCAAAAAAACACGCTGAAGTGGACAGCTCACTTAACAGCCAACAACTTGCAGTTTCTCCAAATAAGCAGTAGCACTGCCTGGAGGATGTTCCTCTTCTCCTTCCTTTGCTAGGAGGTTGTGTAGTATTTTACATGTTCATCTTCCCACTTCATACACCTGAATGCATTTACCATTTACCATGCTGGAAAACAGTTGAAAAGATGTTCAACTAGCAGTAGTGCAGCTCACTGAGAATTCGTCTACTTTAACATCTTCTCATGAACTATCAAATGCTTTTCTCATCTCTTCAAAATCTTGAACTACCTGCTAGTGGCTTAAGGACATCTGTCTATATTTTTCTGTAATACTAAATTTCACATCATACCACCTGTAGGGGACTAATAAAACCAAAATGCACAGCTCTGATTCTGATAAACACTGAAAGTAGATCAATTGTACAAAACAAGATAATACACAGTAGAGAAGATTATTTTTATTTTAAAATGCTTATCTAAAATGATTAGGATTTATTTTTTAAAAAAGTGTTAATTTAATCCCCATATGATTACAGTCAAGAAACTTTCCATCCCTCATGCAAGTAAAAACTTTAGTGATAGACGATATTGTGTAAACCACATCTGCAAGTGAATCTCCTGTTCAACTACATTTCCTTCAATTTTAAAATTTGGGGTAGTACAGAAAGAGGCCCCGTGTCTTAAAATTCCACCAACACAATCCTGTAGCACTTGAAGCCACTACAGCCAAAACTGTGTTCCTTTGTATTCTTGAACACTGCTTTTAGATGGGCTTTCAGACACCTGCTATTGAGAGACAGGACAAGGCTGTCCTGGTTATGAGGAGGCACCATCAAGTGTCTACAAAAGATCCCAGAAAAGTTCAGCTATTTTACAGAAGTGCAGCCAACAAAAGTGTTTTTAGAAGAATTTTATGATTATTTTTTTCCTAGGATTTTTGCAGTTTAAGTAGTTTAAGTAGTAGTTTAAACTACATTCAATTTGAATGTAGTGCTGAATTTTACTAGCATGAATGTTGCTTAACAATCACTTTTAAATTTCAGATTGATTTTACCTCAACTGATAGTATAAGTTAAGTCTTAATGTCTGTTTTATTTGGAATCTGTGTAAGCATTTTTATAAGTTGTACCTTGGTTTACAGAAAAATATTTCAAAGCAAAATTCAACAAAACAGAAACGTCTCAACTTTCTCATTACTTGTCTTTTTTAGAAGAGATGCTCATCTTCCTTAAAAAAAAAAAAAGTCTAGCACTTGTAAATCCAGCTTAAGAAGTCAAAAACACACTAACCAGGATGAACTCAGTAACAGAGGTCAGTGCCTTCTTTAGACTAATTAACATTAAACTAGGCAGTCTCAGTGGTAAACTGTGAATTTAGACATAATAGGTAAGATTGAATGTGGATCCTGGTTTTTTTGCTCTTTTAAACTACTACTCTTCATGTATGTAAGAAAACTGAACTCTACTTGCACACTTAGCCATCTTAAGATACAGGAGCTGTAAACTAGCACACTAGAATAACGACACACAGTGATAATGATCATCAAAAAGCACATTAAAACACAGTCATGACTTGCTTAAATGAAATTTAAGTTTCATAATTTAAGTGGGGAAGTTAGTCATGTCTTCTTTCTTCTTTCATGCTGCGATGTTTAGGCTGGTTCATTCTCCCAAAGATGGATCTATATAGAAGATGGATCTTAGGCTTTTCCTAAGAACAGGCACAAATGCAATACTTAAAATGACCAATTTATACAAAGTGCAGTTAAAAATGGTTTCTTTTTGCCCTGCAACCTATCTAGAATACGGCATGGTGTACTGCCATCAGCAGCACCAAATACTGGGAAACAACTCCCCATAGTTTCTGTCCCGGAAGTTTAGAGGTAAACTCTGGCCCAAACTTATGAGCAACCGAGTAACAGCTGGGATTAGCATAACGTCACAGAAGCGCTCAGAAGTATTTAAGTCATGACGGGACCTCATCAGCTTTGAAAATCCCTCCTTGTAGCAGATGCCTGACCGAAGGCAGGCAGCTGGGGTTCCTAAGAGTGTCTTAGTGGTAGTTGAGAGTATTTCTGGTTTATCCCCAGTAAACTAGTTTCTAGTTTACCTTCACTAAGTTGCAAAAGAAAATGACAACTACAGAACATGAACAACATTGTGCATCACACAGCACTTCACAACACTTACAACTTTCCCTGTTGGAAACACTGAATGTCTGTTAAATGCATAGTCTAGTTTACCTTCCTCAAGAGTACAAGGGGCAATTTGCTTAGTTTATCAAGTATTTGCCTCTCTACTTTTTAGCACAAGATACTGCCTGGGTGGAATAAAAGGTAGAGACAACACACCATGTCAGAAGGCACCTCTCATCAAAAGTTCAGGAGTCAATTTGACAGAGCTTTTGCGCTCTGAAGTTGTGCAAGTTGTGCAAATGAGGAGTCCAACAAACACTACTTTCAAAAAAAAATTCCTATAGAGCTAGGTTAATCTTATTGTGAAAGTGTTATACACTTTCAGTGAACAGTGAACAGTGAAGATACTGTTATCAGCTAAAAGCTACGAAATAAACCAGTACAATGACAAGATCTTGGTAGAGACCTCATAAGCTCACATATCTGGTCTACGAGACCCAAAAACCTTCCTACCTACATTGAAGTATAAAAGGCTCCAGAACTGCGATGAGAGTAGACAGCAGAATGGGACAATTTATCTCCTTTTCACATGTTTTGTCAAAGTGTGTTAGTCTAATGTCCTCTTAAAGCTAGGTTGGGGATCTCTATTGCATTGCTCAGGCAGAGTACTCTTTCCCACCTACCACCAACACACACAAGCTCTTATCACAGTATGATTGTACAAGGTATTTGACTTCAAAATTACTATAGTTATTGCTAGCTAGTTTCAGTTCTATAATCAGGAGGAAAGAAAGACTTTTAACAGAGGCCTGGCTGCTTTGAAAGAAGCCACCAGAGATTTAAGATAGTTTTTCCACCACTTAAACAGTTCTAGAACTTCACAACAACAAAAAATACTTCATATGAATCCATGTTAAGCTTTGAGAAGGTAATTGAAAGATTCTCAAATCATTTGGCTGTCATCATTGATGCAGAGGTGACTAAGTCATCATGAACCTCCGTTATTCACAACTTCTGCCGTTCTTTGCCTTGATCAAGTAAGTGGTTCTTCACATCATTATCTTCCTGGTTTGGAACTAATTGGGGAAAAAGAAAAGAAAAAAGTACTTAAATCTTGTAGAGAGCTAAGAGTGGCAGTTCTAGTTCAACAGATGTAAACAGAGCAAAGGCAATTCTCAGAGGGCTATTGATGCTGAACAGAAAAGCTACAGATACTCCCACCAACAACATGTTAGAACTAATTCCACTGCTGCTGTAGAGAAAAATCAGCCACACCATTAAAACTGAGGAACACTCACCCAGAAATCACATTTGCTACAGAAAAATTTTAAAGTATCATCTTAATTTTTAGTGGTACTTAGGGAAAAACTATTACAGTCCTCTTTTCCTTTTACCATTTAAGTTATTTTCAGTTCCTGTAAGCGCAGCTTGCTTCTCTGTTTCAGATTCAGCTTCATTCTCATCTAAATCATAGTCAACCTCTTGGTCCTTGTTCAGTGCTTCATGTCCTTGTTTGTCTGGAAAAACAGTTAATCAGTTTTATGCTACTGTAACACCATCTGCACAAGAAACAGTTCCTACAACAATCGACCACAATTTATTTTGCAATTGAATGCAAAATGCTGCTTAAAGATCAGATCAGATCAAAAGCAGCTAGATAACAGTCTTCTGGGATTTGAAAAGTGTAATAAAAATCACTTTTTTTGTGAAAAAAGACACTAAACATGGACAGAGTACACCATGTGACAACCTAAGAGTAACGAATACTTGACCACAGTTTTTCTTTTAAATTAGTTCCATCAGTAAGACAGATCTCAGATCCCCAATTCTTGTTTGTTTGGTCCACTGAGTTGAGACAACAGCTTAAGAAGAATATTTTAGAATTTAGAATATTCTTCTACAAAGGAGATTACCCAGTTGTTACTCACCCCACTCATGCAGTTTGAACTCAAACAACTTCTATTGACTACTTGCTTTAGATTCCTTTATGGATAACTCAAAAGTAAATTGAGATTGAGTAAATTTTCAGCTTTCTTTTGCTCCCCAGCCTCCCAATTATATGTTATAGTTAACCAGACAGAAAAACAAAGTGAAAGCCCCAAGAGTGAGCATACCCTATTTAAGAAGGACATGAGTCTTTGGTTCTCCAGGAGAAAGAAAAGTAGAATCCTCTAATTAGCAAGCGGCTTAAAAATGGGCTTGAAAACATTTAGCCTTGTATTTTGACCACGTTTAAATCACCATTTCAATCATATTTTTGTAGCAGTAGACCTAAAGGTCTCAAGCTTCAAAAGAAGCTTTTATTGAAAGAGGGAGGCTCCTCAGAGAATATAAAAGAAATCTCTGTCTATCTTGCTGCCATCTGGAACCAGCAATCTGTTTTAGGAATTCTAAAATCTCTGAATTTATACATAGCTGACAAAAATGTTGTGTGGTCATATCCAAGTACAGAACAGCTTGCTTACTATCCCAAAATATACAAAAAAAAAATGTAAAAACATAAAAACAAAAACTAGGTGATGTCCCATTATTTCTAAAACTGTCTCATGGGCTTATTAAACACATAGTTCTTGCTTCAAGATCTGATCAAGATGTATATTATATTCAGAAATGCTGTGCTATCCATTAATTTATCAACAAGATTATCAAGAAGATTGACTGTTATAAGCCTATGCAGTAAGTTATGGTATTTGCTGGAACAATAAACCTGAAGACCATACTGCTAATCCTGTAGGCTCACAGAACTTGGATAATCATTTTTTTCTGTACTGCTGCATGATTTTTTGTACCAAATTCTTCTGTTATTTCTGGTAAAACAGAAGTGGTTTAGATATTTATATGGTCAGATATCTTTAGAGAAAGTTTGCTCTGGCCAGTATCCCTTTGGGACAGCTGCATGAATACTAATTTAGCTATGCAGATGAGATTACTTATCCCTGTCAAATTATCAAGTATATTAACATCATTACTCATGATTATATGAAGGCATTCATGGGATCAGAAAGCACAAACTTTAGGGAAATTTTGCACCTTTTGGACATCAATCCCTTCTCTGACTGCCACGATACTTCCCTTTCTCCATTGACTGAACCTGGCATCAAGCTAGGAAGGGTGGAAGGTGTCTCACACTCACAAGAGCTGGTACTTGGGATGCTCTATCGGAAGACACAAGACACAGGTTTGGATGACAAGATTCAGGAAAAATCAAGGAAAGCCGCAAACCTCCCACCGCGCTGGCAAATGTCACTCCCTTCTCTGAAGGGGTGGCTGGCACGCTGTTCTTAGGAGCACGCCGAACGTGCCAGACGCCTTCCTGGATCCTGTTCTAGTTAGGCGGGACTCTGCTGCGCAGGCTGCAGGATACGGCTGGCCTGACGACACAACTGCTGAGGCCAAAAACCGGCAGCTTTGGCTGCAACCTCTTATTTACAGCGTCTTACAGGCTCACAGAAAGAGGCTTCAGATACGAAGTCTTCTGTAGAGCAGGCCCTTTTCTTCCCCTTGGTAGTATATTTTGAGGGTAGTTAACACTGACACAGCATCACTATAAAAAAGTTATCTGCAAAACATTACTGTGCAGTGTTTCTCTGCACATTAATGCTCCTCATGGGTAGCCTCTCCTTGCGTTCATTTTCAAACGCATAAGCCATATTCTTCTAGACTCTGGACACCAGAACTGTTTTGAAGGCTGATTTTTCCCTGCACAGCCAATAGAGAGACAGGAAGGCAGCTACGGCGATGCAGAAAAGAGCCCAGCCTGGAGCTCCACGGTGCAGAAAGGGAAGTCTCCACCAGTCTTCACGCGCTGACAGTGAAGGAGCGCTGGTGGCTGAGCAGCCCTTTACATTCCCTCGTGCTGTCCTTCCAAAGGCCCGCATGAGCTGGCCTCAGCGCCTCAGATCCTGCCCTGTCCCTGCTCTCCTTGGGGACATGCTATGCACTACGAACCACCGTGCTCAGGTACCAAGCACCATGCTGGGGTATGAACCACCATGCTGAGGTACCAGCCACCGTGCTGGGGTACCAAACACTGTGCTGGGCTATGAACCACTGTGCCCAAGTACCAACCACCGTGCCCAAGTACCAACCACGGTGCTGGGGTATGAACCACTGTGCTCGGGTACGAACCATTGTGCTCCTCAGCGCGCGGGTCCCCCTGCCGGCCGTCGTAGCCAAGGAGCTGCTCCCGCTCCACCTCGTCGTCACCGCCATTGTTGCCGCCGTCGCCGTTGTGGCCGTTGCCGCCGTCGCGGTGCTTTGCGGTGGGCGCCGCGGCCTCGCGGCCCGCTCCGCCCTTGGCCTCGGCGGGGCGTGCGGAGGCCGCGGGCGAGCCGTGGCGGGGCTGCGGCCCGGGCGCGCTCGCAGGGGCCGCCTCCGCCTCCGCCGCGCCCGGCGCCCGCTTCCCGACCACGACAGGGCCGGCATCTGCGGGCAAGCGGAGACACTCTGAGTGCAAAGCGCGCTGCCCCCGGGGCCAGCACGAGCTGGAAACCTTACATAAGTGCTCACCTCCCTCCCTCTCATTCAACACCCCTTTCTCCTCTGAAGGGACATCTTTCAGTCACACCAGTTCCGAAGAGAAAGGCACAGAAAGACACGTCCCATTTTCACGCTAGAGACTAAGGACTACTGTGGTTTTGTTCATTATCAATGGAATAACTTCTGCCTACTTAAAATTTTGATACAGTTAATAAATTGGGCACATGAAATAGAAATTTTTAAATTCAAAACTGATATTCTATGTATGTATCTTCTATCACAGCATTAGATGTATGAAAAAAAGAGGTTTCAGTAATTAAATGTTGCATTTTGTTAACAACGAAACCACCAATTTGGTGTTCACAAATAGTTTAGAGCAAAGCAGTTGCATGGGCAATTTCACAAGTATAACAAAGCTGGGCTTATTTTTAAATGTGGAGATGCAGCGCAAGAAGCCTGTTGTGTTCAGCAACGCTACCACATCCTTCTTTCTGTGTATCCATATTTTTAACTAAATTACATCAGGATACAATTTGCCTGAAGAAACTACACAAAGATGCTGTCTTGAACAGTTATTTTTCCAAAACGAGAGCTTCAGTACTGCCAAGACTGTAATTCAAGGTAGCACATTAAAATAAAGAGGAACTGAATTTCTAACACACAGGGTACTATGCAAGACGGAGGTAGTAGTAGCCACCCATTCAAATGAACAGTTCCTCAGAGTTTAAGACCACACCAACTATTAGGTGATCTCATCCGATGTCATTTCTTTTACTGGCATTCTACCCAGCGACAACGTAAGCAAGGCAGGAAAGTGTGGTTAAGGTCTGACTTTCAGCTATCCTTTATGCATGGGTGGGGTACTGACTGTGTCAGACTCAAGCAAATTTCAAAGGTTTTTAGAATTCCGTCCTTTCAAAAGCAAGATATTTTCTTCATAGTAAAGCAGGAATTTGTCTACAGACTTTTAAATGTTTTTCTTTTCCTTCACATGCAAAACATGTTAGTTGAAACACATGATTGAGGCATTATTAACCCTGGTAATAAAAATCCTTGAACAGAACAGATAATTAGTCATATCTCTCCGTAATTCAGGGAAATTTGACTATAATTAAGTCTACTGGTGTATTTTTTTTTCCATTTTCATCTTATATACACATCTTTTTCTGAAGAATGTCCAATTCAATTTCAAGCCCTATTACTCGAGTTGCTATCAGCATGCCGATGATTTCCATCCCACCTTTAGGTTGAGGAGAGTCTGCCCTTCTTGCTGTAGGTGCTACTCTGGGTAGGTCTCCATCAGCCTTCGGCTTTTCCACAACAGTCTGCTGGAACTCCCCTTGCTTAAAGGTGGGCAGCTGAGCATTAACCTACAAAGGGAATGCACACAGAGAGTCAACGGTGTCAACACACAGGCTTTGGTAGTGAAAGTCATACCAATATTCGAGGGCAAAATGTGCCTGCTCACTCAGAAACATTTCAGCCGAGCTCTGTATTGGGGGTGGAAGGAGCACACGCTCCTGTGCGTGCACGTTGCGGGGGAATTACACACATGGGAGAACTTAACTCGCTTTCCCTAGTAAGTGTCCATCCGAGGGCAGCCAAGGGTGATGCTGATGCTCCTGTGCCCCTTTCTGCAGCTCTAGCAGTGACAGCTCCGGCAGCGCCAGGGGAACTCCCAGCGCTTCCCGGCCAGCAAAGCCATCCTGCACATGGATACCCTGCTGACTCGTATCCATCAGCCTGCGGAGACATGGCTAGGGCTGGGCACCATCAGGCCTCAGATGACCAAGGGCGCACGGAGCAAGCCCAAAGCTACGCTGAATGCAGGCTTAGGGGAAGAAAAGATTGAACAAAACAACCATCCAACAATAAAAAAACACCAGCAGACAACCAAATCCGTGTCGTTTAACATGATGTAGCTCGCTTAAGAACTTACTGAGCACTAGTGCTGGCCTGCTCTCAGAGCCTCACCGCTGTGAGCGCCTCAGGATCGATGGTGAACATGAGCACCAGCTTCCAGTGCCCTCCCAGTTCTGCAGCTGAAGTTTTACGTGCAAGTAACTCATTTGGCAATTCTCTAACTGTCTGAGAGTGCAAACACAGAACGTGAAATGGTGCCTGGAGCCGCTGCTGCTCTGCGCCCATTTCAGCTCAAACAGGGCAGTGAAGCTGCTTGTGTTGTGTGGTTCATTTCCACGAAGGATGTGGAGGGGACAAGGACACGGGCTTGAGGAACCGTGAGCATGCCTACACTTGAGACTATCAATGAACAGGAAACCGTATGGCACGAGAAGTTGCCCTAAGCAGGTCAACAGAACACAGGGCTGTTTGCAAGCACGTCTGCAGAACAAAACTATTGAATAATTAAGAAGATAAAACTGCGAAGATACTGCAGGATGTGTGTACCTGGTTATTCTGAAAATGTTTAAACTTGGCAAGAAACAGGCAGAACTGAAGAGCTTGTTAGGTGACCCTCACCCAGTGCAACAATAACAGGTAATCTAACATTGACTTACCTATATGAAAAGGAGGGAAGCTGGCTTACACACTGCCACAAACTATTTTGTTGGTTTTTCACAATCTCCCTTCAGTCATTAATACAAAAGAAATGTTATATTTAAATAAATGCCTTCTTATAAATAGCTGGCGCTCTTGAAGTCACTCTCTACAGTAAAAGAAAAACATATAGTATTTCTCACTAAACTGGGGCATGAATTGCTCTGTAAAAATACTGGTCCTGCACTTCAAGACATCCTGCCTTTTAAACAAACATGAAGAATCCTTAACTTACTCTATTTTAAACACCCAGCTCAACAATTCTTACTGACAGTGTCAAGCTAGTAGAGCATATGCTGAAAAACTTTACGGTGATGTCATTTGTCCTTTGGATAAAAAAGATAATTACTGGAAGCTGCAGGGGATGAATGAACATACTGTGTACTCCTCAACCGAGGGGTATACACCTCCACAGGAGAGAGCTACAAGAATTAACTGAGCATTTATTAACCAACATCTTTTTTTTCTCAGATTTATTTTAATTCTGCCATTTGCCTTTTAAATCACTGACTACTTTCATGATATAGTGATATGAAAAAAAAAGAAAAAAAAAAGAAAAAGCCAGTTGGACAACAGGAGCCTTCACTTCTTTCTGAAGGGATAAACGACTATTCTTCCTGCCCCCATGCTGTATTTATTTGTTTGCTGTCTCAGAGAGCCAAGCTCTCACTGCTGCCTACTCTAGCAGCAGCATGTGGTGCTTCAGACCTGCCCTGGTTCCACTTCAGCAGCTCCTCTCCCACCGTAAGAGGTTTGTAGGGGAGGAACAGAACAGACACAGACTGGAACAAACAAGGCAACCATCATGGAACCATCCTGGAAGGAGGATGATCCTTCAGACACTTCTATATTCGCAAAAATAGCTTCAACTCTATTTACCATTTCCATTTACGAAGGCATGAAATGCTCCTTCTGTTAACATTTTCCTAACTAAAGGATACAGGGCATGTGCACACTACCAGAAAAGTTCCGTCACAGCTGCACACAGTCCTAAGGACACAACAGTTTGGTAAGTTCAGGTAAATTCACATAAGTAAGTTCATCGTGTTCTGCCAGGGGCTTCACTGCCCCTTGCCAGTGCCCTCAGCAGCAAACATAACCTATCCCCAACCCCACTTCACTGCCATCAGCAGTGGCAGCATCATCAGTGGTCACCACACCAGGACAGCAGGGTGACCTGTAGTTTATTTTTCCTGAGGGTCCCTCTCGCCCTGCACACCACAGGAAGGAGAGCGGCTGGCACACGGCCACCACACCGGCAGCCAGCCCTGCTCCAGGGACACTTCTCATGCTACCCACTGCAGTGCCCTCACCCTGGGCAGGTCAGCCCAGCACAGACAAAACTGTAAAGCAAAACGTTCAACCTTCCCCTTGCTCCCACCTTACAAGTCTGAAATTGCCTTTTCTGCTGAATGTTTAAGTGATGCCTAGTAAAGACCTATGGATTATAGTGTTTTATACTCAAGCCTTGCTGCTACTCTGAACTGATTCGTACTGAATTTGTCCTCATATTTAACTTGCACCTGTAAATACAAAACAACTAGCTCCTTTAACAAGGTCAAAATGAGCTGTGGGCCAGTGTTCAGAGGTGTAACTTCACCTGACCAGACTCTTCAGCGCTCCTAGCACCACCTCTCCAACTCTGCCCTTCTCTCAGTGTCACAGTAATTTGGAGAGCAGTCTTCACGCCTGTTTCGCACCTTCAAATCTTTCAGTTTCACACAAATCAGAAACATCCAACAAATGTGAATGAAAGCTTTACGAAATGCAGCAAGACAGAGTGATGCTAGCTGGGGATGGAAGGAAGGAGAGCCCTTTAAGAACTCCACAGGAAAAGATTTTTAGAAGTTTTCTACACCTTACCTGGGGATTCTTCTTGGAATCTTCTGAGGCTTCCTTGTTTTCTCTGTCCTTTGGTACATCATTGCTCTTTTTTGTAAGCTCACTTATTCTTTCTTCACATTGTTCTTTTAATTCTTTCATCTGATTAATGCATTGTGACCTGGAGGAAACATGAAAAAGTTAAGAGTTATTGTTTTACCCATACCTGTAAAATAAAGAGAAATACTCTTCTGAAAGTTTCCATAAACCTTTTTTTTCCTTTCCTGCACTTAGCCTTCAAAGGACAGCAAAGAAAAAGGAGTGTTAACCTAAACACTAAGACAAATCTAACATGCAGGTGGTCCAACTTCCATTAGAAAAAATAACAGCAGGTGCTTTTATCAGACCAATTCATCAAGCTATGTGAGTTTTCTCGCCTTGTATTAACCAGCTTATTTAAGTTAAGTCAAAAAACAGTTCCAACTCTTGAAGTATTTCTGCTGTGAGAAAAGAAAAAAAAAGATTTTGCTTTTAGATGGAAGAAGTGAGCTGGTTCAGAGCCACTTTTATGGTAACTAGAGGCAAGTTACTGTTAGCCAAGAAACACTCTCACTTAATATTTTACCACAAAGGGCAGCGTTGGAAAATATTAAGAAACATTACGTAAGAGAAACAGAGTTCATCAGTGGCTATGATAGGCTGCAGGAGGAATATTGCCTGAAGTGTTTACTATCTTACACCCTTTGCTGCTGTGGCACAGGGCCACAGGGGCCTTTTACCCTCCACGACCCCAGCGCCTTCGCACCGGCTGCTGGTGCCTTCCTCCCCGGCCGCTGGAGCCCCTTCCCCGGCAGCTCTGCCCTCCTCCTCGGCACCATCCGCCCTCCTCCGGAGCCTCCAGCTCCGCTCGCAGCCACCTCCCCGCCTGGCGCCTCCCCATGCCGGGGGTTCCATGGGAAGTGACCGACACCAGTCGGGCACTGAGACCACCCTTCTTCCCCACCCGCTCCCTACCTGTTCTTGTTTGATATCCAAAGAAAAGCAAGACTAGCAAATAAACCAGTCAAGCACTTAGAGTAACACTCATGCACAACCCTCAGCAAGCAGTCGGCATACACCCCTGTGGATGTTTTGGTCCCATCATGAACAGCAACAGCAACTAGAGGGTTTGTATGGGTGTTTTGGTCCCATCATGAACAGGAATAATAACTAGAGGGTTTGAGTAGGTTCCAGTGAGAAACGCATCACACTAGAGGAAAACACGGTGAAGCAAATATCACCATCCCCATCGGCAGCACCCACGGTGCTGCGCAGAGTGCCTGTATAGGGGCTGGGCCTGGAGACAACACCACTTCCCCTCCCAGCTGTGGCAAGGGGTTTTCTCACCCTTTTCTTTCTTTCTCTCACATTTTTGTCCCCTCCCCAAACATAACTTGGAATAACTTGCATGCCAGAAGATGCGAATCCCAGAAACCTGTCTTTGCACATGGAGAACCTCCTCCACATGAGCTGTACAGCAACACTGTCAACACCTTGCAAGTTTTATCCCCCCACCACTGAGGAAGCAGGATTAATTTCCCAGCCCATCTGTGTCATATCAATTCTCCCTATTGTGTGACAACAGCTGGTTTAGATGGGGACAGACCAGTTCCTCAGGCTGCAAATAATCCGAGGAACTCTTGGGCAAGGTGTCGTGAGGGATGGCAGCACGCCATTCACCTGCACTGCATTAGCACTCTCAGCCACCCCTCCTTCACACAGGAAAGGGTTTGCTCTGCAGGTCACATCTGGAAAGGAAAAGGAGTGTTTGACAGGTGGGCTATCAGCTGCGAGTTACTCTTATTATTGTTTCTTCCATTTCATAGCCTTGTAACATGCTATTTTAATACCTGATTTTGCTAACATTGAAGAGTCATCAAAATAAACAGTGAATCCTGAGTTGGCAAATATCAAGAGACTGAAAAATAAAGGCTTGGGTTATGTATACATTCATTGATATCTTGGAAACTAAGGAAATTAAAATTGCCTGTACCTCAGTTTGGGATCTGCAGAAAGAGGGACAATCAGCGCAAAGTTAAAGTTGCAGAGAGCAAGCATTTGTAAGTGCTCTTTCCTCCCATACTGCACATGAAAATAAAGTTCACATAACATCTGTGACAAATTAATGTTGATTTTACTAGCTATGTAGGAATTTCCTCCTAGTAAGACAGGAATTCTGGAGATAAAGACACTCTGTTCATGCATACAAAAACCTGAAGCGTAAGAACAGCGCTGGTTTCTCCACATTATCCCATCCGTGCAACATACTCCAAACAGGCAAAAGCAGCACTCCTCAAATTCAGTCTCTGTAGCTTGTTTTACCTATCTCATGATTCAGTAATGAAAACAGAGTAACTTTGTCCATCAGGAATATGTACCACCAACAACTCTTTGTACATATGCCAAAGAAGCGATTCTTTCACTCACACTCTTACACTTAGCAGGACTGCAAACCCTAATCTAACTATTGAACTTGCTGCAGGAAACAGCATTTCCAAAGAAGATGGCAGAGAGAAAGGAAACAAAACCTCCCAGGAACCCAAGTGCAGGGGAATACTCAAGGCGTGCTGAATCTCCCCTCCGAGGGCAGCGGAGGGGAGGGGACGGAGCTGGAAGGAGGCGGCTGCCCAGGGCTGCCCCCGGGCAGGGCGGGCAGGACGAGGGGCTCCTGCCCAGCACTCTGGACAACCGCGAGCGCCTTCACAAAAGATAAGCGCAATGTGAATGTGGATGCCTTTGTAACGACGTTTGGTTTGCGAGCCCTGTAACTGGGGAGGAAAAGAGATCACTCAAGTCTTTAAAAGAAGCATTAAGTTTCATTTAGTAACAAAACAACAAAATAAGCAGAGACCATGTTCCACCAAGAACATTCTGGGGTACGACTGCACGCTTATCAGAAGGCAATATTAAGTTACATTAATGAAATGTTAACGTTCCAAGATCTCCTCAAACATACAGCCAGAGCTATCAAAAAACATACATATACACGTTCCTGCTGGAACTGTAAGAGAGCTAGAGGGCTCTGCTACAAGCTACGAAATACACCATAGAAGTCTCAGCGCCAACTGTGTTTTCCTTACTTGCATAGCCATAAAATCTAGAAATAGAAAACAATCATTTAAGTTTTATTCACCTGAACAGTAATTAAGCTTAAGCGTTTATTGCAT
Source organism: Nothoprocta perdicaria (assembly GCF_003342845.1). NCBI lineage: Eukaryota > Metazoa > Chordata > Aves > Tinamiformes > Tinamidae > Nothoprocta > Nothoprocta perdicaria. Next base: position 1,205,149 of record NW_020455261.1, on the reverse strand, counting down.
CTGCCTCAGGACAGAAAAGCTAGTCGTTCAGCCAACAGCATGCTGAATTACCTCTCCTGCCTCTGCACCTACCCTGACCGAAGGAAACAGAGACACGCAGCGCTTGCAGGGCTCACCCCCCGTGCAGAGCACGGCCCCTGGGCAGCACGATCACCCCGCAGCCCTGCAGGGCTGGACGCCGGCAAACAGATGTTCCTCACCAGGAGGCAGGGAACCGCTGGAGGAGCAGGCGTCCCGTCCTTCACCCCTACGGCAAGGACACACACCGACAACCACAGCGTAACTGAGAGAAACCCGGTCCTCTAGCAGACCTGTAAGTGCAACACGGCTTAACAGAACCCCTGGGCAAACTCAGGCCTTTGACTTCCTTTCTTGTTAGAAGTCCTAAACTTTTAGAACTCTGTCTGGGTCATCAAGATTAAAAAAGTAGTGATGTGTTTTTAAAAAAGAAGTACTCAATGAACCAGTAGCTGGTAAGTATCCTTAATAATCTTTAATTCTTAAGTTAGGAAAAAATATTCCAAGTTTGGTCTGCAGAATTAAACCTTTTTGTGATTGCCATGTTGAGTTTTTAAGCTAGAATTCTTTAAAAAAAAGAATAAAAAGTCACTGCTATTAAAAATAAATGCCAGTGGAACAATTGTATTATTCACAGAAAATTATTAAGAGAGCACAAAAAAAACCCTTAAAATCGTATAGGCTAAGAACGTATATCTGTGTGTCAGAGGGAAGATATAATAGGAAGAGGAGGAAGAAGAAAAATTTTGAGCAGTTTGAAAAGGCAGAAAGAAACAAGAAAAAAAATCCTAGAAATATCAGAAATCTGTATTTAATGCAGGAATACTAATAAGCGCTTTTGTTCAGCAATCCATGACTTACAATTCAGTGGGAAATTTCTTTTAAAAAATGTGACCAGGTATGGATGGGAAAGCAGAAGGGCAAGGTCTAAACTCAGCTCTACCAGAAACTTGCTGTGTGACCTCTGGCAACTCAATGGATGCAGATGGATGCAGCAGAGCTTCCCAAAGGATATTCCGGTATCCTGGTGCCTAAGCTTTTCCAGATCTCTTCGTGTCCCATTTTCCCCCCATCTCTAAAATGGGTATCTTTTCTCTTTCTTCAATCAAAGGAACATCAAAAAAAGTGTCGGAGAAGTCAATGGATGCCAAGATGCTGGGGACTTCAAGGACTAAAAGTCTACAGGGAAATACAATTATATTCTCTTTTTCAAAAATAAATGAAATAAAAAATAAAAAAAAAACCCAAAGCATCATGCATCATTTTTGTCTTAAACTATAACCTTACATGGGACACTTCAGCTAACACAAAACATTTAAGGTCCTAAACCTTAAGTCAACTACAACTCTAGATGCCACTGTTAAAAAAGAACAAACTCACAGATCATACGAGAACTTTCTCTGAAGGTTCGTTTGGTTCTTCTGAAACCGGTAAACATCCAGCTGCAGCTTTCCGTATTCTGTCTGTAGCTCCTTCAAATGATCTGATAAAAACAGGATTAAAAAAAACACATTTTTTTTCACCACAATGGAAACGTCAGATAACAGGTCTGATAGCAAGCACACTTCAACTACATCCATCCAGACAATGCACGTGATTTATCACGTGCATTGTTCAGGATCAGGAAGTTTTCCAGTCTAACACAAGCTAACAAAAACTGCATACACCTGGAATTTGACCCCCTTTTCTCCTTGAGGAATACTCCTGCTTATTTGTAACTTCTGGCTCTCCTGGGGTCCAGCCCAGGAAGTCTTAATGTCTGTGAGAGACTAGCTGCAACACAGTCTGAAATGCCATTCCTGTGTTATTAAAGACAAACTCAGAATTCTTCCTTGAATAATATGTGATTCACAGCTATGCTTCTCAAACACCAACCGTTTTTTTGTTGTTGTTTTGAAACCTCATCCATCATGCTGTGGATCCTAGTGGATTTCCTTGTTTCTGACAGAAAGCTTTGTGTGAGCGCAGCAGAAGAACTAACAGCATATTAAGCAGCTTACAGAACTTAACAGCCAGTTCCTCCAGACTTCGGAGGCATAAATTGCTACTAGTAATTTTTGAAGTACTAACACAAATAGAAATTAATGTTCAGAAATGTTTGCAAATTTGCCTAGTGCCAAAATCTACAACCCTGCCACATGGGGTAAGAATACAAAAGTGCAATACAAAAAGTAAAGTGAAAAATAAACATATTAACAATACATAAATGAATTTTTATTTCATATTATTTTCCATTAGTAGCTAAAAATCAGGAATCCAGCAGGGTAGTTGAACTCTGGGCACACACAGGGTCTAAGTCAATTAACAAAAATTAACTCCAGCTAACACAAATTTTAAAAAGAAGTCTAAAGATCCAATACAAAAGTGACGCAGAATTGTTTTTAAAGACTTACCTTGTAGAGTGTGGATCAATCGCTCATTTGTTGTGATGTTATTCATCAGTGTTGCCTAAGAAGAGAAAGAAAGAAAACAATGTTTTATGTGCAAAGGGGGAAATACTAATATTATAAAAAATACCGACCAAAGTACTTGTAAAAAGACTTTTCCTCACAAAGAGGTGACGGATTAAAGCCAAATAAAAACTGCATTAGCTGCTGTAAAGACTTACTACTACAAATAACAAATTCTCATTCTAGTGCTTGTTACCCAGACACTCAGACTTAACAGGGAACCATATATATGTATATATAAAATAAAAAATCAAATGTCATTGCTCTTAAACGAAAAGGCCAGGAATTCAGTGAGCCGCAGCTAGAACGGCTTGCTGCTCTGCTCTCCTTTAACCCCATGCTCACCAACAGAGTCTGTATTCACCACTGTCCTTACCAAGCTGGCCCCACAGGACAGGGCAGCTCACGTCACTGGCCGTTCTCCCGCGGCGGAATCCATGTATTTAATCCCGGGATGCGAAGAGGAGGTATCGCGCCACGAGGCGCAGCCCAGGCGCACCGCAGCTGAGCCCTGTGTCACCATAAACACATCCCTATTCCCAGTTATCCTATGCCTGCCTCCGACGGGGCGCCAACGTGTGAACGTGCTGGGTCCCCTGCGGCCCCGCTGCCCTGTCACCCACCCGCGTGCGCGGACACCGGGACACATGGACACGCTCGCGACCAAAACAAGTCGAAATGGAAACAACACCCCCGGGCCAAACACCGGGACAATTCTGATTCACATACACACAGCGTTCAGGAAGCGCGGAAGATTCTTCCGAAAGCTACAAAAAAAGATAACTGGCCCTTCAGAGCTGATACAGTTCCACACGCATTCCTTATTCTTCATGGCAATTATGCCTTCCCAGCCATCCTTCCACAAGAAACCCCAATATTCTGCAGGGCCCTGACATCGGGTCCTCAGTTTCCCTAAGCTTCTGCTCAAGTGCCAGAGCATACCTGGGCCCACTTCACTTTAACACACAATGAAACGCCTCCGTTTATGCCGCTTGCTCAGGTCAGGCAGACACAGACCACGCTGTGAGCTAGCGCCAATTCTCATGCAGACCCTGTGGTCTAATTAGTGCCAATTGATTATGAGTAGGAAATCATTCGATTAATACAAGCACATCGACCCAGAGGAGGAAAGCGGATTTGTCCTTTATTTATCCTTGAAAAAGTCCCAATTCACAGAAACAGTCCCTCATATCTCGATGAAGCAGCAGCCATTTCCAATCTAGTAAAATGAAACATTCGCGTGCACACAAGGCCAGTGAACTCTGAAATGTACAGGGCAAAAGCTTTGCTTCTTTGTTTTAGCTAACATTAACAACATTAATGAGATTAACAACACTCCCTCTCCTTCCTCACAGAAAGGGGAAAATATTCTATTTGTTTTCATTAGTTTATTGGAGAAAGGAAGTTGCCATTTTGGTGTCAGTGCTGTGTTTTGCTAGTGCCTGAGCAATGCAGTCGGTAACAAACACCGAGCTTATCACCCTCAGGATTTCCTGTATTGGGATTAGATAATCCTGGCCATGACCAGAAACCACCACTGCATTAAAACAAGCCTTACAGATGACACTGCAATTTTACATCCCCATGTAATTTCTGAAATCCATGAGTACTGAGACCATTCATTTGGACAATAAAATGAATAGCTTCAAGTATTTTTGCATTTTAGGATACTAATGATCCTTACTATCTAAAGCAGAGAAAAAATATCTGACATTTGGACACTCGAAAAGAAAAAAATAATAAAACCCACCAACCTTGCTCTTTACTGTCTGCCTACAAAAATTTCCTTTGAGAACACCGCACCACCTCCTTCATACTGTCCTGCATTTGAGACTAAAAGGCCATGAAGGGATCATGAAAAGCTACTCAGCTTTTTATCCAGAGCTTAATAATTTACAGGGCAGTTTTCCTACTCCTGTTTTCCGATCTGACTATATTAATGACTTAGAGTTTTCCATTCTTCCACTTGCTACACAAACATTAACTAAGCTTCACCTCATGGCTGCGAGGTAAGTAGTTACTACTTTTCCCCATTTTTTTGCAGGTGGAGAGAGCAGACTGCAGGAAAGCAGACAGCAAATGCAAGGCAAAACTCAGATCCCAGAGCCAATGTAGATTTGAAACCTCCTTCTGTCTACAAAACAAGACCTGAAGTCCCTGGGAGTGAGAACTCAGCTTCTGGAAAGTCAGTATATCGCTCTACCACATTGTGATCTCTTACAGTACGGAAACAACTCTGTAACATTGAACCAGATTATCAAATTTGCCAGCACATCCTGACTATCAGAGAGGAAAATTCGCTCTCCAGATTGGAGTCAATGTTGCAGACAGCAATAGCAGTCAGATCAAAACCCGAATTATCATCAGCAGGGACAAAAAAAAACTTGCTCTGGCTGTAGGGCAGTTGTTTTAAGGAGAACTGCTGGAGATATATTTATTTCTTTACCATAGAGCATGTCTGCACAAGTCATTTTCTGCCTTGCAAGGAAAAACGCTACAGGTACTGTTAAAAAACAGGAATATCAACCAGGAAGCCTGTCCTCAGAACACAGGTGCAGAACACAGCAGAGAAATAAACAGAGAAGCCTGTTTATTTTAATCCTTCCATTTTCCACTGAAGTGATTTCCACTTACAAATTATGAACTGTTCACCTCAATAAAGGGAAAAGAATGTAAAAGGAACATTTCTGTTCCCACGTATTGGCCACGGTAAAGGTTTAGGGCATGATCTGCTACTGCAGCTTCAGCTGAAGGCAACCCAGGCTCCCTGCCTTCGCATCACAAGGACAAGAGCAGGGTCCTGCACCTGGGGAGGAATAACCCCGGGCACCAGGACAGATTAGTACTCGACCTCCTAATCTGTAGGGGATCCTGCCTCTCTCCTCAGGTGTGGGGAGGCGGCACCTGGAGTATTGGGGGCAGCTCTGGGCTCCCCAGGACAAGAGGGACGTGGAGCTTCTGGAGAGGGTTCAATGTAGAGTGACAATGATTAAGGGACTGGAACATCTCTCATATGAGGAGAGACTGAGAGAGCTGGGCCTGTTCAGCTTGGAGAAGAGAAGGCTGAGAGGGGATCTGATCAACAGATATAAGTACCTGAGGGGAGAATGTGGAGAAGAAGGGGCCAAGCTCTTCTTGGGGGTGGCCAGTGACAGGACAAGGGGTAATGAGAACAATTTGAAACACAGGCAGTTCCATCTCCATGTGAGGAGGAACTTCTTCCCTGTGAGGGTGACAGAGCCCTGGCACAGGCTGCCCAGGGAGGCTGTGGAGTCTCCTTCTCTGGAGATCTTCCCAACCCACCTGGATGCCGCCCTGTGCCCCGTGCTCTGGGTGTCCCTGCTGGAGCAGACAGGTTGGACTAGATGATCTCTGGAGGTCCCTTCCAAGCTCCACCATCCTGTGATTCTGTGACCCCGCCGGGCTGCAGGACAGCAGAGCGCGGCTCCCTTGGCACTGCAGAAGCTGTCCATGCTGCCCAGGGCTATCCCGGCTCCCCGCGCTTGCTGGCTCTCAGCAGAGGAGCCCAGAGCACCCCGGTACCAGCCCAAACCGAGCAGAGAGGCCGCCCACAAGCAGGTGGGAGCAATGCGGCCCCCATGGCCGCAGGGTTCTCACCACAGTGTTTAATTAAAGACCAGGCACCTGGCACCGCAAACAGAACAGTCACGTGGCAGAAAAATCCTGACCATCAACCACTTGCAGCTTCACAATATACTTTCTGCCTTTTTATGTTGTAAATTCATTTAGCTCTGAATAGAGGCAGCAATATTTCAATAGTTTGCTGTTAAACTACACATACTCCAGTCTCCACCCTTACGGTGGCCCTCAGAGTTTACCTAGGGGTTAGCCTAGGTGTCTAGGTTAGCTATTCTCAACTCCAGCAGATATATAAAACACATTTTAAAAACATAAGAAGTAAAAGATAGTCTTCTATATCTCTACTGTATCAGTAATGTGCAAAAGCTAGTTTAGAAACATCACATTACTGCAAATAGGGCAGTTGTAGCAGGTAGAAATGGACTTGTTTTTTCCTTCAAGTCTCCTCAAAACTAACCGGGAGATGCAACAGCGTTGGTTGGCAGCTAAAAGCAGGACACCCACTGGCACTTGTCCTCCTCTTCACCACAGGTTTTCTCTCTCCCCAACTTCTGCGGCTCTCTTGGAGCAGAGTTGACCCTGCGAACCGCTATTTTGAGGGGCAATTTGAGAGCGGCTGTGGACGCGGCTCAGGAGGGTGAGCAACACGGCGCTGACGTATCCCACACACCACGTGCCAAGGCCCTCACGGAGCTGAAACCTGACCCGGGCTGGGAAATCACCCGCAGCCAAAGAAAACGACAAACTGCACAGGCATGTTCCAACAGCAAAGGAAAATAAGGCACGGGCTGTTCTCCAGTTAGTTTTCAACCAGGCTACCGTGCTGGCTGTGATGTGACCCACACCAGAAGCTGTGGGTCATGAACAACAACCAGAAAGGACACGGTTCTCCTTTAGAAAATTGTTCAAAGACTGGAAACATCCCTTGTGCACTTCCAATTCCTTATCTGTCCTTACACGTAAACTCTCCTGACCTGCTCAGCCTCCTTTGCTACAGATTTTTTGCTAGAAGCTATTTGCTAAAGCTACATTAATCCTCAAAAACTCAAACACGATTTTTAAAAATAGACTGGTGATCAACATGCTTGATACATTTCCAGATCTAAGAGTACAATTAAGGCAGTAATTTCCCAGGATTACATCACCTGAACGAATGGAGAGACCATGGGGTGTTTCAGGCTCCATCTCTCTCCCAACCCCTTCACCCCTGTTCCTACTGTGGCAGAGAGACAGTTTTACCATGAAATGAAGCCACGGTTGTCACATTGCCACTGAGATTGACTTTAACCTGTATTTCATTCATGTATTGTTTCGGTATTAAATGAAATCAAGCATAATTATTCTGCATTTTGTTGGCAGATGAGTTAAATAAGATACAGTGAAGAGTGAAGAACTGTAATTAATATCAGTCTTGAATGTTCCTTGAGGACTACTTTTAGTACAAAGTCCTCTAGACTGCGAAGGTTTGTTTGCTTATAGGCTTCTCAATCAACAGTATTTCTCTCTGAAGAGTTTTTCACAGGCAAACCATTCGCTCCTACATATCAGTGGAATATACTTTCATTTTTCTTTGTTAAGGGCAATAATGATATAAGTTAAACAAAACCTCTTCTATCATTCAAAGACCTATTTACCCTGGAAGAGCTCTATTACATGGAAACACTGCCAAAAGACCTAGGGTTTGGTTAAGTAGTAAGACTACTTATCTAGTCTCCTGGACCCAATAAGTATTTGCCATCATTTCTCCCTTGGGGATTAACAGTTCCATTTAAGGACTCATTTTCCTGTAACCAGAACACGTCATTTTCAGTACTTTTCCCTCAGAAATTCAAGATTCCACTGGAATCTATGCAGCAAAACGCTGTAGAATATATACTTACGTGTCTATGAGCATGTATACTCTTAGACAGATACATACATGAACACATGAACAAACACACACAATGGCATGCAGGCAGGCAGTTTTTTCATATATTCTTCATCCAGTTGTGAAATAACCACTACTCATACAGAGCTTCTTCATATAAAAGTTCTTGGTTAATAAAACTAAGCTTCTCCCTCTCTTCCCATATGAGGGGCAACCCTATTTTGGAGTGGATGAATCTAGGCCAACTTGGTCAACAGTGTCTTTTGACAAAGTCTTTTAAAATACACAGGTTCTCATAAAACCAACTACCTCTACTTTCAAATTGCAGAGCTGGAAAACAAACACCTGTGGGGTTTTTTTTTTTCTGACCTGTAGCCAAAGAGTAAGCTTTAATTTGCCATGAAACCGTGCGCAGACAGACAGACAGACATGTTCATCCTGCTACTTCAGTCTCCTCAGATGTGCTCCTTCCCAACCACAGAAAGCAGCAGAGAGGAAGCAGGGAAGACCCCACTGAATCACTGCTCATCTAATGTTTCCTACAGTGCCGGCCTCTGGAGTTTCAAAGGCAAACTTCATAGATTATACCAAACACCTGCATTTTAAAAAGCATTCCTTCTGTTTGTTTGAACTACTGCTTGCTGATTTCCTTCACTGGATGCCTGATGGCAAGTGGAGACTTGCTGTTCCTCGTCTCCTCCAACACCTTCCACTTCTCCTCTCTCCTGGTCTTCCTGTGTCCTGCCCTCCTCACACCGCTCAGCACTGCGGGCATCTCTTCCACCTCAGATGCCTCTTATCCAGGCCAAGAGCTGGCAACCCATGGAGCAGATTCCTGCTCCAGATTCCATAGAGCTGCTCCGTTGCATAGGTCATCCTTCTTGTCCTCTCCATGTGCCACTTCCATCCCTCCAAAACTTCACCGGTGTCCTACCCACAGGCAAAACCTATACTACTTTATTTCTAAATTGTTTCATAACTTTTGTTTGCTTATTTTTCCCCGCGATAACACCGGCTTTTGTTACACAGTTACGTAATTTCCACAAGAACCTTTTGTGTGAGGCCTTTTGCCACTCCAAGTGTGGGCACACTCATTATCCTTATCCCTTATCCTCATCACTGGCTCTTCCAAAAGGAAACTCCCTCAGACCTCAAGCACAGGATTTCCTTTTACAGAAGCTGCTCAGACTCTCCCCAGCTTATCGCATTCTCCTAGCGTCAGGCCTACGTGAAGACGGTTCCAACAGGTCCTGAAACAATACAACATTAAAAGCCGAAACCTTCAAAAAAGCAAACAAAACAAACAAAGAAACCTGCATACACCACTGGTGCAAGCCAGTCGTCACCTGACAGCAATTTGAAGGAAAAGGTTACGCACCCACTTGGCCGACACTCCGTTTCCTCCATGCAATTTCTGCCCAGCTCCTGGGCCAGTTCTTATGACGAGAGCTCCTGGCATCTGTCCACTCTGCTACCCTGCACCATCACCTCCTTCCCACACTCCAGTGCTGTATAATACCTTTCTACAGCTGAGGAGGAAGTAGAGTAGAGGAAAATCTACTATGGAGAGGAGTCATAAAATGCATTTCTCCTCTCCTCTTAAAAAAAAAAAGAAATTACAAGTAAATAAAACAAATATTAGGAAATATTCAATTCCACATTGTTTCTCTGTTGTTTTGCCAAAACAGAAAAAAGAATTTCTCAAAAGTCTTGGAAGTCACAACCTAAACTCCAGGAGACAAACATGGCAGTTTCAATAAACAACTTCCACAGCACTTCACAACCAGGCAGCATCATTCACAAGGAGGAGGCTGAAGAGACAATCCTGATTACTCCACAGAACCGTGTCTGAATATGTAGGGGTGTCTTTTCAGTGTAAAAATAACCAAATAAACATATAAAATGCACTTTTTTTTAAAGAGTACCCAGAGACTGAATTCAAAGAGAAGAGGGAAATTATCAAAGAAATGCACCTGCCACAAAATAAGTGAAAAGAATTGCTTTTACTACTTCTTTGGAGCATTCAGATGAAAGTGTTTTCAAAATAAAATACAGATATATTCTGCTAATGTGCCTTCCAGTCAAACACTTCCACTTTGATGTTTATTGTGCTTTTCCTTCACCAAGATTTCTAAATATTCATCTGGGGATGTTTCATTTAGATGAATTTTAAGTTATGTACAACTCATTTACAAGAGTTCTAACACAGAAGATACACTGTGCACTACCCATTTTGAGCAGCAATCCATCAACTAATGGTAAACTTTTTACCACTCACTTGGATGTCTCCAAACACTATTAGGTTTGGAGGACTGGGGAGTAGAAGGCCATATAGTTTCAATATACTTAGAAACAGATTATCTTTTATGCCAACAAGTACACCTGTTGGCACACAAAAGCTTCTGCTTTTCCTTTAGTTTTAAATCATTAGCCCACAGGAGAAGAATCTAGAGGCCAACCCAAGATACTTGTATTCATGACCTACAGCAGGAATACAGGATATGCTGTCCCTAATACTGCATATTTAAAAGTTTATGAAGTGAAATCATAAAAATCTAGATTTTGGCTTGTTCTTTATGCTTTCACTTCTTTCCCTCAGCCCTCATTTTTCAGTTAACTTTTTTTCTCCATTGCGGACCACTGAACAAGTCTTTTACCACCAGAGGATCACAATATACACTCAGTTTCTAAATATTATGCAATAATACATGTACTATACATTGCAAAACAATGAAAAAAACCCACTGCAAACTCACCAGTTGGAACACTTAAGCACCCGTATTTCACTGCAGAGACTGTAGTGGTAAGCTGCACTCTTAGGGTAAGTGGAATCCTACCTTCTCTTCCTGATATACTTTGTTGGCATTTTCCATCTGAAAGCTGTGTAAGGATTGGATTTTATCAATCTGCTCTCGCTGCTTCTCCAGCTCTCCTTGGAATTCGTTCTTCTTCAGCTCAACTGCGCCCCTCTCTGCTGCTGCTCTGCGCACTCTGACTTCCAGTTCCAAGACCTGATTCTGAGAGAAAAACAGCCAGTAAGAAACAAGTACAAATGCTCTCTTGAGTGACTGATTAAAAGGAGAACATAGTCAAACTCCATGGGGACAAGTGAAACAGGTAATGAGGGAATCTATCTTCCTTCTTGCTGATCCCTTCTCCAATGCCCTTTGGGACCATTTCATTTCAGGGAAAATAAAGGAACTAACAGTACTAATTTCATCAAAAAAATTTCCTGAGGTACTTGTACCTGCCAGTCACTCACACACCCCAAACAGCCATTAGTTTATGTACTGTACAGACCATCAAAATTTCAATTAAAGATTTCAAGAGAAATACAAAAAGTTCAAAAATAGTTGAATTTAAAAAACATATAAATATTAAACATATATATTTTGTTATATTTATATATATATAAATGAAAAAACTGTTTCCCCTCAAAGCAGTTCAAAATCAAAACCTGTCTATATCTCATGCAAGCGATTCTGATATCACTGCACTTCCAGTGCACTTCGTTAACTAAGAGAGAGATAAAATTAATCTCTCTGAATCTCAATAAGTCAGTAAGTTTTCCTGCAAGACTTGGAAACAAACTAAGGAAGGACAACTCTGTCCCACTTTTATGCATAAAACTAACCGCACATGCCTGTTACACAGAGATACATATGCAAAGGATGCATTTTAAGTGAGAAAGTCTCCCTCCTCTTGATTGTTCAAAGAGCAATGTCAAGCAAAAGAAAATTCAACACTATCTTGCAGATGCATTCACAAATACAGAAACACATAATGTAAAGGCATCAAAGTAGATGTGGTTAAGGCTCTTCTTATTTTTCTTTTTTGATGTATCAATTTAATTTTTGCATGACATTGATCTTTTCCGTTTTCCCAAAAAGCCATCAGTGTTTTTCTCTTAGCCTCAGATTATTAGAAACAAAGATGACTAGGGAGAAAAAAATATCATCCAATTTTATCCAGGTAGAACATGAAGTTCCTGATAGATTAAAAACTGGATATAATAAATACCTATGGCATCTACCACAACTCTGTGAAAATGGATCAACTCTTGCTACACTAGGTACTACGTGGCACATTGCTGCCTGTCTACTCAGCAGCACTGCCACTGGGCAGGAGGTAAAAAAAAGAAAAAAAGGAAGGGAAATATTTGCAGCAGAGCTGAAAGAACACTTAACTCTGTTGTAGTCATTACAGCAGCAAAGTCCTGCCAGAAAAATGAGCTTATTGACAAGGCTTCAGACATTCCGCTTGCATCTTGGGCTGCGCTTTACTCAAAGTGCATGATTACACTTTGGGAGCACAGAAGGGAAAGGATTTTCAAGCTTACTTGGGGGAAACCATACAATATAACACCATTAATCAATAACTGTGAACAAGACATTATGCCCTGGGGCTACTGAGAGCAAGAATGTAATCTGGCACACTAATGATTTTTCCCTCACTACCAGCTGCAACATGCTTACACTGAAAAGCTTCAGCATCTCAACAGAGCTACGAACAGCTGGCAGCCCTATTCTGAGGACAGGGACTGAAAGAAAAACAGGAGATGAGCTAAGTCTCAGGATGATGGTGACAAACTCCTCCAACCAAGGGAAAGCTGAGACATGTAGCTCTTAGCTGCATGTGCAAACACATGTGGACTGCTTGAATACTGCCAACTCTGAGATTTAACAGGAGTTTGATTTCTATAGTTGTCAAATCAGGTCCAAAATCCAATTCTACTATGAGGAAGCAATTTTAACTCCATAGGGAAAAAACAGAAAAAAAAAAAGTACCACTCGTCAATCCTGCTTAATCAAATATTATCCCACATATGTTGTTTACTTTCCTTGGGAATGTTTCCTAAGAAATATCAATTCAGATTGTTAAACACCCTGAATCATCTGCTTTCCCTCTACTTGGTGGAGAGTGCATGGAGGAGTTACCTCACATCCTTGTTTGCCCAGCATACTGAAAGAAGTTGATCTTACTCTATACTGAGCAAGAATGGGTCATACGAGGAAAAAAAGGTAAGGACATGGACAAATAGGCAGAGGCCCCTTCAGATTGAAAATGAAGGGCTGATTTGCAGTATATTGAGGGAAAAGAAAAGAACAGAAAAAAAAGAACAACAACAGGACAGCATTTGCCAGGTCTGCAAGCTGAAGTTGACTGTAAACTGAAGCACCATAAAACAGCTGAACACCTTGTGGGAAGGTCATGGTGCATGGAAGCATCACACACAAGTCTTTGGGGTCCCTCACACTCCTTACAAACAGTCATTGCTCCTTCTTTCTCCATGGCTACGGAAGAACTGTGGTAGCAGTGACCCTTGCCACAACCCCCAAAGCTCCAGCTGACCTCACGCAGGTGTAGGCAGCCTTCTTGCTGTGGACCATGCTTATGGACCACCCTAAAGCAAGCAAGCAGCTCACGCAGAGCTGCTGGGGGACTGTTACCTGCAAATCCACGCTGCGAGAGCTGGCGATCCAGTAGTTGAATCCCAAGACAATGATACATGCCAGGAGCGCAGCCACGAGAAGAGGTGGAGACTTCATCCCTCGGCAGCTGTTCCCAAGCCCTATCATTTCAAAACAAACAACAGTGTGGAAACCTGCAACCAAAACACAGACGTTACAGTACATCCTTCCCCGGCTGTGCCGAGTGTGGGGTCAAGCCCCTGGGGTAGGTGCAGGGCAGCTCTGCCTGCACTTGGTCACCACGAGGACGGCAGGAGGGCTGCACTGCACAACCAGCTTCCACACACAGTTCCGCTGCTCTGTGGCTCTCACACATCCAGCAGGGAAAAGAAACCCGCAGCAAACAGGGCGAATCTGCCGTTCTCCCATCCCACACTCTATCCAGAAAGTGGATAGAGTATTGCACAATGCTGGTCTACGTGTAGGTTGAACTCCCCATTTCCTCATTCTAGTCAGCAATTGGAGTGATTATCTTGCTTTCAACTGCAGATTTTCCTACATATTTTTTCTGTTCCTAATAGATATTAAATAGCCCACTTTATCAAGTCAACAGGTACTGCTTTTGAGCTTTGGGTTGTTTCTACAGAGGAGTATGTTTTAACAAAAAAGTGTCTGCACTGGGCCCAGTGTGCAAGCACAAGCGCCGCTCTGTCTGAATCAGGACGTATCTTCTCTGTCAGAAGAGATATTTTGATTTTAAAGAGCACCTAGCTCAACAAATCCTCAAACTCCACTGGAACCCTCAGCACAGTTTCTAACACAAATTGCTTTCTCACAAGCTGGGATCGGCTTTTTTACCTCTTGCTCTACTGCATTCAAAAGCCACAAAATATAGCACGGAAAAGCAAATGGGCAGCAAACGCTGACACACCGAAAGACACTAACTCAATATGAAATAGGCAGATTTGCCACTAATACATCACACACTCCCACAAGGTATACGCTCCTAAATAATCTGGTTTTCTTTTCTGTAGGGATGCGACTCACAGCTTGCACCGTATTTGAGAATTAACCATGGTCACAGATGCCTTGCCTTGCTCCAAGCGCTATTTGAACAAAACAATTCTCCTGACAGTTAAAAGTAGAGAAAAAGTAACTCATTTCCTTAGCAGTAATAATTTACATTGATGTACCTACTGGACCAATACTTCAGACTACATAAAGTCTCACAGACTGACCAACAATAACGAGCAAAACAAGAATGAATCATTCACCACGGGCCTGAAAGCACAGGCTCAAAATAGAGTTGAAGGAACACTCTAAAAACCTTCCCAATGCACGAACTGAGCAGCCTCAGTGACTCTCCTGGTGTTTCCAACAAGCAAGTACTGATCTCACTAAAGCATGTTTGACTTCAGTACACCTTTGCATCTACAAAACCCAGTGCTGTTTGCCCTTAAATAATTTATGTCAATTAGAAATATGTTTTTATACTTAATGGAAAAGAACAAAAAAAGGACGAAAAGGAATATGGAGCTGAAACACAAGGACATCTCCCATCCAATCCAAATTGTGCAGACCCAAAACGTTACTGCAATTGCAATACTGATATCTCCTTCCTCACTTGCAAAAATCAAACAAACAAAAGAAAATACCAGTTCATTTTCTGTCACAAACAAATGCACATAGACACACATGCTGTTGCAAGCATAAGCACATTAGCTTAACAAATACGTATTTGTATGTCCAGTCTTCCAGGAAATATCCGGTTTGGCACAGTTAAAGTTGAAAAAAAATATGTTTCTGATTTTATGGAGGAGAAAGTGATCTTACTGAGCATGAAGGAATCCTTATTTCACGAACGTTGACTACAGATGGGAAAAACGAATGCCTGCATGCGGTAGCACACGAAATGCCTGGTTTCTGAGCAGCAGCTCTCAGTCTTGGTCTCCATGAGCTACGTCCCGACCCAGCACACTGTCCGAGCCACCATCCTGTCCCCTTTCACCATCCTTCACTGGCTCCCGGCCAACCCGCCTCTGGAGCCTCCCAGCACAGCGGGGATCAGCAAAGGCGCCAACTCAGGACTAAGACTTTGTAGGTCAAGCAAAGCAAGACTTGGGCTGTTTCAAACTGAGCCCAAGCTCGGCACATCAGCCTTGCTGAGCAGGAGTTCACTCGAACAGACCGGGAACTCAGGAAAACCAAAGACACGACGGGTAACGCAGAGAAAACACTGGAGACTCACAGAACTGATACCTCAGTTTCTTGAGATGGATGAGACTGATTAGCTACTTTGGTGAAATTCACATAACGGATTACTGCATGAAACAAGATCAGATTGGAAAAAAAAAAAAAAAAAAAAAAAAAAGCCAGATTTCTCAATCAGGTGTTCTGGTCCCTCAAGACCAGTTGCTGCGATTTCAGTGGCGTGCGCACATCTGCAAGCTACAGCGACACAACCAAGTAAGCCTAAGAGTAGTAGACACAGGGCTTGACCGGAGATTAAACAAACAAACAAAAAATCACTCCTTTAAAAATCAGATAGCAAATCTTCATGCAGGCCCTCTGAGGCAAGTCACGACACAAAATTTTATTTTCATATTCAGTTAGCACAAAAGGGAGCGCGCTGAAAAGTGAATGCAATTGCTTATTTTCCTTTGGGGTGAGATGCTACTGACCAGCACCGCCACTCGTAACTGCACTGTCACAGCCTACAGACAGACAGTAACAATATTCATTATTTCTAGGGTATGTTGACTACCAGAGCGATCAGAAATCATGTCTAACACCAGCATATATACATATACGTGGCACTCAGACTTGCTATCTCTTCCTAGAATGTTTGTGAGATTTCTTTTAATAGTTGTTTTGGGTTTTTTTTTTTCCAGAATTTACAAGTCAAAGAGGTTGAATATATGTTTTTTTTTTTTTTTTTTTTTTTTTTTTTCCCCAGTAGAGGTTTAAGGCCGACTGGTAGCAGCTCTCTCCTCCTCGTCATCCTACTGGAGGAATCCCCAAGCACCAGGCTGCAGGATAAAACACTTCACAAAACATCCCTCGCTGTCCACTTTGCAAAGATCTGGACTCGGGACAAGGGGCTTGTTTCACCCTGTCAACCTTTCAAGAGAAGTTTAAACACAGATGCTGCAGGATGCCAGTGAGTCGCTATTTGCCTAAAGTATCAAGTTACTCCTTTTACAGGGAGCAGGAAAAGAAGGAGCAGCATTTACAGCCCAACAGGTTCAGCAACTGCATTTTCAACATTCTCAATAAAAGAAAAAAAAAGTCCTTTGATACTTTGCAATTCCAGGCTTAAGTCTGGAACTAAGATTCAATGTTTCTTCAGACTTAAGTACAGACTACAACAGAATGAAAAGGGAGAAAAGGCGGAATGAGAGAGTAGCTGTGTCCTTGCTGCACTGGTTATTTTCCAGGCTGGACAGGCCATCTTCCCTCTCAACTGGCTACTTAACAAAAAGCTAGAGAGCAAAACTTGCTGATCACCCCCATATTCTAATTTTTACTTAATGAATTCTAAGGAATGTAAACAATAATTTACGTCTTGTATTAAATTTAAACACACTGAAACCCCAGAGGATTATAGTTCAGAAAACCTGGAGTTAAGTGTACCTGGAGGTACTGAAGGTAGGTGTGTGCTCTCATGAAAGAAACTCTACAATCACGGACAGCTTGACAAAAATCTCTTCTAAATTACCCACAAATACAAGTGCTGGAGCAGGTTCTCTAGCCAAGCCCTTAAGCAACACTTCTACTGCCTGGAAGAAGAAATTGTGTGTGAAAACTGAACTAAACAAACAAACACAGATGTACATGAGCAGAGCCCCAGTGAGCAGCCAGAGCTGTCCTTAAGAAAAGGGTGCATTTTAGGTATTTATTTCCTTCATACGGTACCAGTTATCTTTTTTGCATCACAATTAAAGAGTACACATGCATAATATTAAAAAATAAACAAAAAGATGAGGAAAAGGAGTGAAGTAGTGGGTTAGACACACAGTGGGGAAAACGTAAATCAGCACTGCAACTGTTTCTACACCCCAGCAGGGCCCTGTGCATCCCACCGGCAGGAGACAAACCTCCCGTGAGGAAAGCAAATACATAAACTACACACACACACACACACACACACACATATGGATATATATATACACACACACATATATATACACATAACACATATATGTGTGTGCTATATGTATATATATACATATGTTATGTGTATATATGTGTGTATGTATATACATATACATATATATATGTTACGTGTGTGTGCATACGTGCATACACTTGCACACATACATGCATATCCACACACACACATATACACATGTGTACGTATACACATATACACACATATATATACACAGAGACATATATGAACACACATACGCATACATACACACACACACATACATGTATACATACACACACACAGAGAGAACTGCGCGGGGCCGCGCGGCGGGCAGCGAGGGGCGGACAAGGCGCGCGCCCCGC
>NW_020455261.1:1128809-1186892 GCF_003342845.1 Nothoprocta perdicaria | reverse complement strand
CGCGGGGCCGCGGCCGGCGGGAGCCGCGCGCGGGGCAGCGGGGGGTGCAGAGCGACCGCCACGCGCTAAACCTCCCTGCGTGTCTTACTGGAAAATAACAGCGACAATAAAAGATGACGGTGAAACCCGCAGTCTCCTGAGCACAGATATCCCTTTATAGCAGCACATATACGATATATATGTAACCAGCCCCGAGGCAGGAACGGGACCTCCCTACAAACCTGGAAACACATGATGATAAATGCCTTTTCGCTTCTGCTTTGGGAGGTCTGTAATTTCCTGATAGGGAGCTTTCCTCTTCTTTATTTGCAAGGAAAAATAGAACATTTTTTTCCTTTTTTTTTTTTTTTTTTTTTTCCCTCCCCCTTTATGACTAAGAAGCAGGTTTTCAAGTGGTCAGGGAACAGAATTGCTTGTGAGGTTTGTAAAAACACAAAGAGAGTTAGGAAATGGCTCATTCATCTCTGTCGTGGGGACAAGATGATGTTAAAAATAAAAGCCAGTAAAGCCACTCCTTAGGAATCATGGTGCAGGCAGGAAACATGAGGAATGTCTGCCGCTGGGATCACCGATTGGCTAATTTTACTCTGCTTCCTCGCAAGTAGTGAGAAGTCTGTGGAAGAAAACCCACTATTTATTTTTGCAGTCATAGAAGGCTGTGCTGAGGAGCAGCAGCTCTGTCCAAAAAAATCAGGGGAAAAAATGGCCAAAAAAATCAGTTAAATGTAGAAACACCTTCTAAGACTGAAAAGTCTATTGCCTGTAAACCCAGTCTTTTACACGGATGGATTAAGTCCATGCCTGCCTACTACATGGATCCAAGAAGAGATGAACATACCAGAGCTGAAAAATGCAAGACTATGGGTTTTGTATCAAATGATTCAATGAACATTTAAACACACTAATAATGGCACAAGTAGTTCAGAAGAGTTATCTGCAGTGCTTACCAGGGTTTCCAAAAATACCCGTAATTTATACTCACAAAGAGGAATTTGTGAAAAGCTCAGACACTGCAGAAAATTGCTCTGCATACAAGAATGCTCTGTTTATGCTTCACAGCTATCATTACTTTCCTTACAAATTTTAAATTTAAAATTAGAATTTAAATTAGAATTAATCTTAGAATTAACTTGAAATTAGAATTAAAACCCATCTCCTACAAAAATTAATAGAATATAAAACATGAAAGTTTGTTTTTTAAGAAAGTGAATAGTCACATATTTCAATAAAGAACATAAATAGAAGTTTCATTTGTATGTCTTTAAAAGTGATTTGGTGTTGCCTTTAAGCGTGGTAAAGCAAGACTTCTTGAAAGAAAACCACACAATGTTTGTTCAATAGAGCAAAACGGATGGAGCACAGCAGCCAGACCACTCAGCTTGACCTCCTGCTCCGTACGCACGAGGATGATGCGATCTTTAAGAACTATGTATATTGTCACACTTCTTTCCTAATGCACTTCTAAATGCATTAAACTGCAATAAAGTATATCTCATTAATACCTGTTGGCTAAGTCCTGGAAGTGACAAATTTAATGATGTGTGTATGGGCTGCACAAGGCAGTGGGACCCTCACCCGGGAGCAGAGCAGGCCATGAGAACGAAGCCAGATCCACACGTGAGAGCAGGATACACCAGGGCTGTGTGCTCAGCACCTACTGCTGCCAAAGCGCTGCCTCTGAAGAGCACGGCCTCCGGCAGGAGTGATGGAATTCACAGAAGGTTGGTGCAAGTGGAGCACCCGCATAATTTGTACATTTGTGAAAGTCAAAACTTGGGCTGAGCTAAGAAAATTTGACGTATATTGAGAAAGAGGGATTTGTATTACCCAAGCCTGTGAAGTACCAGATACTTATGAGATTAACTGCAAACACAGCACTACATGTGTGATCATTAATATATATACAGCTGGAGTCGTCGTAATGGGAAATGAGGATATGTTCCTATGGGGAAAAAAAGCCAACAAAACAATCATAAAAGAAAAAAAAAAGTTTTATCTTTGTTGGAAACATTAAAACTGATTGTAGTGCACATTTTTATACACTATGCTTTACCATGTGAAAGATACCAATACTCAGCAAAAGCTTTTTTTTTTTTTTTTTTAATATGTCTTTGTGATGTGGCTAGAGCTCTGCATGGGAGCTTTATTGGAAACGGTAGGTTCTTAGATGTTAAAATGTCCCTAAAAAAGATACCTGAGGTACAAAGTACTTTGCAGATGATGTTATGGACAGAGTACATCCAGTCTTTCTTAAGCTTCTGCATAAATAGATGAGAAGAGTTAATCCATGTGAAAAAATTGTTCTGCAGTGTGCAAGTGCTATGTCTGCAGGGGGTAACTGGCATAGAACTGCTTGACATGTCCAGTCGACTGCTTTAAATATCACCAAGCCAGCGTTAGGTGTTTCTGTTTTATGTGGCATTTTTGGTATTTCCATTAAGGAACAAAACTAATGCAGAAAAAATATCTCTTTTTTTTGTCTATTTTAGGAAATGTCCTTTCTAATTTTGCACTGCCCTTATCTTATTAACACAGGTAAGCAGAAGGTTGCAAATTATTTATGTCTCTAACACATGGGAAAAAGAGCATTTTTAAGATCTACATGTATAAAGGGAATTGCTCTTGGATGGTTCCTGCTTTTCTTGAGGTATTAACAACATGGAGTTGCTTGGAGGCTTGCACATAGGGTGCATCTCAAGCAGAGGAATGTATGTATGCATGGTATGTATGCAATCTTACATGTATTCTGAATTCCCTGATGCCTATAAAATGAGCTGTAACCATAGTCATAAAATCTGTTGACCACAAAAGTCTCTTATTTCTTCCTCCATCTGCGTTATTTATAAATACTTTTGAGACATGGATGTAGCCATTATTTAAAATTCCACAACTCTCCACCTATGTGTAAGTGTATATTGTTAAATTATACCTCTTTCCTTATAGGAGAGTAAAATCTAGTTCTTAGTGCCTTTGCACAACTAGCAGTGCAATAACTTTGACCCCGGGGAGTTCACTCACAACTTCTGTTTTTTCACCGCCATCATTATGATATTTGAATGCATACATTACCACAGCAAGAAGTGAGTGGTCATAGAGGCTGTTTTCACCATTGTTTTTGTTTTTCATAATAAAGGTTTTCTCTCAGCATCATTGATGGGGAAGACAGCACTGGTTTGGCAGGGAGAGAACAGGTTTTAACAGCTTTCATACTAATCCTGTCCTTGCCATTGATTTCCAGGCAGCCTGAAAGCAAATAATTTATAATCTTATATTTGAAAATGAATGTCCATCTCATAGCAGAAAATGATGTGCAGTTGGTGTACAGTGAATTTTGGTGTTTGCTTTTCACTTTTATATGTATACTAATAACATCCTGTTTTTTTTTTGTTTGGTTGGTTGGTTGGTTTTTTTGTTTTTTTTTTTTTTTAGTAAAAGTAGAAAATCCCATATTGCAATGTCATTTTAACTGTTTCCCTTGCTCCCATGTACTTCATCACGCCCTTTTAAAACACCATGAACTGTTTCAGATGATGTTTCATGGTGTTACTGGAACAAATGGATTGGAAGGATTATTTTTTATGGCAGCTTTCACAGTGCTAGTTATTAGAACTTGCTACTGTTTCTTCTCACTATAAAAACACAATCCTTTCAAAGGAAAAAATAAGCCACAAGAGTGTTGAGATAAGGCAGTATTTGATAGTTGATTCCTATGTGTTGAAAAAAAGGTAAGAGCAACTGCAAATCCTGGCCTAGATGAAGCAGGATGTCAGACATTATTTTTAACTCATCTTTTTGGTCACACAAAATTGCATTGCAGTGATGGATTTGTTCTGGCTGTCCAGGCTGAATTCGCTCTCATTTCAAGCACAGATCTCCCTTCGCCCTCTGCTTCATCCCTCTCTTCTCCATACGCGCCCTCCTTTTTCTCCACCTCCCAAGAAATACTAGAAAAGGATTAAGGGACAGAGAAAATAAATTTATGAGAAATTCAGTTGATGTAAATTTTGTGTTTGCATCCTACACCTCAGCTGGAATTTAATTGAAGCTATTGAAATATGTTATTAGTTGGGCCCACCTTTCTCGTCCCTCCTGAAGCCCAAAGAACTTTGGTTGCTCTCTTGATCAAGGACCATCTCATGTCTATTCTAGTCAGAATTTTTTTTCAGGATCAAAGTGAAAAAAGATCTTAAAGGACCGAGCTTGCACACAGGTGCTTGACTGAAAAAAATAATAAAAAAAAAAGATTGAGAAAATGAGAATCAGCAAATCAGTCTGCATGCACATTTCTAAATAGCAGGGAAAAAGGAACACGAATGTTTATCTCCCTCTACTCTTCTGCACAGTGTGGAAATGCACACTGACCTAAGTGTACATGTGGGGTCTGACTTTTGGACCAAAGAAAGAGGCTTATGGTTGTCCAGCCACTTGACCCCCTGCATGCTACAGAAAGCACATCTTGATGATCTCCTTTGGCCTGGAAAACATGTCCAACAAATAATCAGCTGTAACAAGTGCTGCCTGCAGCCCTGAGCAAAGCTTAACCCTTTCAAAAGCTAATCAACCTACATAATGAAAGCTTTCAAAAAACAGCTACAAAGTGAAAATTTTCTGGTATTAATTCCAGGAAGTAGCATTCACTATTTAGTGAATTTGGCAATTCTTGGCACTGTTGAGTGATGGTTTGGCAAAGCACGTGTTGGCTTTGACAGCAGGGTAGGTGCCCGAGTTCCTCGCGGGGAGATCTGCAGCTTCAGTGCAGGACGGGCCCTGTCCACCCTGTGCCCGGGGCACGTGGACAGCCTCGGGAGCTGCTCTGGGAAACACGTTTTTGTTACAGAGCTTCTCTGGAGGTTGCTCCACGGGGGTCATTTTTAATGTTCTTCAATACTGGTTGCTGCTCTTTTCCTTGAAGGAACCCACCGGCCGCTGTGGTATTCACTCTTGAGAGCTCATCCGAGATCACCTACGGAGCAAGAGTTAGCTCATTCTTTTCTAAAGCCACGGAAGACAAGTCGGGGGAGAGGAGGCACACACCACTATTACAAATTTAAAACACTGCAAGCTTGCTCTTGTAAGACTTTCACCATTTCTCGCTTGCTTACGTGTAAGTAGCGAAGGGGAACACAGCACAGGATTCCCGTGACGGCAGCCGTGTTTGCAACGGGGGGATGCCGGGTGAGCAAGCATTAGCCACAGCCTCGTGTACAGCCACACACACAGCTCACAGGCTGGGCCTTTTTCCTCGGATACGGATTCCTGCTGTTGGCGACGCGTGGGCTGCTTGGCTGGATTTCAGGAAGGAGAGGCTCCAGCCTTACCTCTGCTGTGCGTGGTCGGACGGGTCAATCTCCCTGCGCCTCGGTCGGCGAGAACAGTAACACTCCTCTCACCTAATAACGGCACTGAGAGGCTTAATTTATTAGGGAGAGCACAAGGCTAAGTCCGATATAAACACACAAAGCCAGGTAAAGGTTACACAGCTTCCCCAGGACTCCGGCGCTTGCTAGAGACACTGACCTTAGCCTGCCTGTTCTGGAAAAGCTGCCAGTGGCAGCGAGGATCCTGGATACAGCGAGGAATGGCACTGATAACAGGCACGGTGAGGAAGCGCCCCACTGGCTAACGTTGCTCGTTTCAGCACAGAGGAAGCCATAAAGTGTAAAGATCAACCGCCGGCCGCTTTGTGCCAGGGCTCGTGTTGTGTAACAGGATATGGCAATGCACAATAAAGTGCCTGTGTAATTGCCTGCCAGCCGCAGCACTTTGCTCCGGTGTTGCATCTCGGTACAGGGGATTGGTCTCTAGGCAATAAAAGCTCGTTTACACCCTTTTGTATAAATTCTGCATTGCTTTGCACAGAGTACATGTGTGCTGCAGGTGTAGGGGGGAAAGGGAAGCAACAACAGACAAACAACTGCTTCATCAGAAATGCCAGTGGGAAAATGAGGGTTATTCAGTAAGAAAGGCTATCCATGGACACAAGAGCACTAGCATAAAGGCAAAAGGAAAATATTTCCTGTTGGCTCTGCAGAAGTTTAAAACACGAGTTTTGCACCATGGTATTCGTTTAAACAGAGGCAAATCTGTCTCTGCTGGGGGTGCTGCCCGGGGGACACAAGGGCTGGTCGTGAAGAACCAGTGAAGCCCAAAATCTTCATTCTGTGGGATTCTCAGCAGCCCAGGTCAGATGGCACAACCCATAGAGCAGGCAGGCCACCTTGCCTGCACTCTAATGCTATGCCTTTCTTTCCATGCACATTACTGTCATTTTGTTTCTAGAGCTTCCTTGTCTAGAAAGTGGGAATCCAATAGGAAAGAAGCAGCTAAATTTTGAAGAATTCATCATGTCTATGCCACCTGCATACAAGGAGGGCCATGCTACTTTGCTTAACACATGCTTCTGAAACACTGATGTTTTTGCATCAGATGTCATTTGGGATGCCCTGGTTTTTATGCAGAGTATGCAAACTCAGCAGTTTGGGTTTCTGTACCTGAAGATAAATTGCTGCGAACTGGCTAAGTGCAAGTTCTTTTTCATCCTGAAGTTGGTGCTCTCTTGGGCGTGATGTCCACCTCCTGCTTTGATATGGTAGCGGCAGCTGGTAAGTCTGTGGTGGAAGCACATATACCCTCCAGACAAGATCACATCGGTGTCTCCAGGTTAATAAGCTCTATCTCGACTCATTGTTGGTTTCTAAACAGTGATAATAATAGTGGAAGTAGCAAAGATGCTGACTTTGTTATGGATAACCCTTTGCTTCTGCTTCTACCACGTCTTTTTGTCATGACTGAAATACAGGCACAGCTACATCCGGCTTCTCTTCACCAGATTTTTTTCTTTTTCTGCCTCAGGCTACAGTTTTCAGTGGTAAGAGCTACTAAGTTTAACAGTGTTCCATCTTTCCTTCATAAGATTAGGTGATCTTATTAGCATGAGTGATGCAGAGTGATACAATGATCAAGAGAGTGGTACTAGCAATGTTGGGATGGAATCTGCACAGGAAACAGCAGATGAGGGACCACGTGGAACAGCAGCGACCAAGTTACTAAACACAGTGCAGAGATGCTGATCAGCCTTGGAAGGGGAGCAGCGCTGTGGTTCAAACTCAGCTACGTGCAGGGGCTCTGCCTGCCCTGCATGCGGAGGACCCAGCACCTCACACTTCCGTGCACAGCCACGGGCTCCTCGAGTCTGTGGTGCCCTGCACAGCAGCACCCTTGTGGCCCAGAACATGTGGTCTGGAACAGTGCTGGAGCTCATCTCACCTGCACGCCGCTCACTGCGCCGCCTCGAGCAGCTCTCTGGGACACCCCTTGCAGAAGGGCAGCCAGAGCTGGCCCTGACCCCACATCCACAGCCGTTAACAGGCTTGAAGGCTCTGAAAATAAGGCAATTATAATAATCCAGGCAACACCAGGCAGCTGGAGCTAGAGCAAAGGTCAGCACAGAGATCAGCACATTCAGTGCCTGAGAAGCAGTGAAGTGGGCACTAACTGCACTGGCCATTCGTCTTTTGCTGATGGTATGAACACGATCTTTGAGAGCCCGGTTCGAGCAGCAAGCACCTGTGAGAAGCACAGAGCTGAGGACCACGTCCCCGGCTGCGCGGGCAGCAGGGCTGTGCCTGCCCGGAGCTCTGTGGCTCAGAGGGTGGATGCAAACACCCTCCTCCCCTGGAAGAGCTTCTCAGCACTGCCACGAGTTCACCAAAACAGCCCACCAGAAAAGAAAGGGAAAAAAAGAGCGTTAAAAAAAACCTTAGCTAGACTTTTAGTTCTGCTACACCTATATCTACCTTCTAAGCTGTTGCCATTTCAGGTGGGAAGGATGATCCAGGCCACCCACACTCATTTTTAATCACCCTGCTCTGTTCCTTTGTGAATCTCAGTGTCTGCTATAACTTGTACCATATCCCTACTTCAGCCGTGCCTCGGGATCTAGTATTTTTTCAGAAATATGCGGACTCTTAAAAAAAAAAAAAAAAGAGCATTTGTTTTCTCCAGTGTCTCCAATGCTTTTTAAAAAGCAGAAGACATCAGCAACTGACCAGTATGTACATATGCACTATGCATATTACACAACTGAAGTTTTAGAGAAAAATATGAATTGGGACAAGTATATAGATAATACTAACAAGATATGAATATTTACTTGCCATACATTGAAAAAAAAATGACCATTACCCTATAAAAGTTCTTGCAAGTGTCTCTCGCGCTGCCTTCACTGTGCTCACAGCCTCAGTTGCCATGTGCCTGTTTCTGAGAGCTTGAGGAAAGACAGTAAAATCCCCACTGGGGGCTTTAAAGAGGTGGGTGGCTACAGAACACCATCAATGCCAAGCACTTCTAAAAAAAGAAAAGAACTTAAAACCTTAAAAAACTTGATACCAAATACATAAACAAGCACTTCTCATTTGCTTTCCCTCCACTAACTTCACAAAAGGCTTTCAAAACAATTAAACATCCCAAAATGCTAAGTGGAACTAATGACTGCCTAAGTTGGCTCTTTGACACTGACAGTCCTTGTTTTGTCCTTGCAAAGACCTCAGGAAAGCTTGTGTGTCCTGCAGATTCCAGACAGGGAGCCTTTCTGATGCTGCTGTCCCTGAAGCACGCGCACTACCGGGGCTGCTCCCTTTTGCTTCACAAACACTAGTTCTAAGGTCTGCATATGCTTCAACCTGTGTTAGACGCCACTCGGGCAGCATGAGGTGGTCTATACAGAAGCGAAATGCACACCATGAGTGCAAAACTAGGCGCAGGAGGAAAGGAGGTAAAGAATCTTTGTGGGGTCAATACGCCTCCGTCATGTTCGTGAAGCAGCAACTCCATGAGAAGAGACTTGCCTTTGGACCACATTAAAACATCTCCTTTTCTTTAAAGGAATCATTCCTGTTGTGCATTTCTATCATCCTCCCTCAGCTAATATACTTATGCATGCTGTTTTTCATTCAGCAATGTTTGTGCAGCAGTTCATGGAGAAAGGAGATATGTGCCTTTTCCAACACCAAATTCCACATCAGGAACAGCTTTTATCACAAAATACCCAGGAAACTCAGTTGTCTCTCTCAAGTCAGGAGAAATACCCTTCATGCTTTTATAGCTCTAACCCAAAGTTCACTGTAGCCCCCGGGTTTTTGCTGCCTTTGATGGGTTCTAGATCACTGCAAGGTAACATGGTGGTTCACCACCACCTAGCTACTGGTCCTACAGGGCTGTGAGGAGCACAACCCAGCCGAGATTTCACCCAGCACCTTCCTGTAGCACCTGGCGCCTCTGAGGAGAATCCTTTACATCCTCAGAGCAGCTCCGCAATCCGTACACAGCTGACACTAGGGGGGCCTGTGGGAAGACTCAAGTTGGGCGCCTTAGCCCCCTCTCTGCACGAATCTTCATAAACACCGTTCGGTGCAGCAGGAGTCATCCAGGCCAGGTAGCTCAGAAACCGTCCTCGTTTGCTGGGCTCAAGAGTCACACGTATCTCCAGGGAATCACCTACTTGCAGAGGAAGACAGGGCAGTGAAGAGCTCTGAGCAGCCTGCAGAAAAGTATCACGGCGGAAATCTCTATGGATGGGGCCTCCCAGGCCACCCAACACCTCCAGGGCTAATGAAGACCGACAGACAAGCCAGACAGGTAACTAACACTTAGGAATGGGGCAGCAAGTCTGTCAGAAAGGACCTCTAATCCAGAACGAGGACAAGAACTAATCCAGAACGAGGCAATGCTGTTGTAAAACAGGAGAGCCTACTGGGTCAAAGAGAAGGGGCAGCAAGAGGGGTGAGAAATACAACTTGGAAATCTAATGCTGGGGCAAGAAAAGCTGAAAGATGGGCTCTCCCCTCTGCATTTGCAAATTTACAAGGACCCATGGGGAAAATAAAAGCGATTAAAAAAACATAAGGTAGAGTTTGGAAAGGAGGTCAGAGATCACAGAGAAGCAGAGAAGCAAGAAATAAGCAAACACGAAGTGTGAGAGAGATGGAAGAAGAAGGAAGAGCTCGAGCTCCTCCGTGAGGGCTGCGATGCAGGGCACAGGCTGCCTGGCACTCAGGACTACATCAACCCAGGGGCATCTCCAAGAGCAGCGAGCTGAGCAGAGCCCCTGCCGGGGGAGTCATGCATGTGCACGCAGAGAGACAACACTACCTACGCACAGAAAGTAACTTAATTCCTTGAAGATACAAAGAAGTAAGTACATTTTCTTTGTCTGTTGGCTTAGAATCACCTTGAGCTACTCTATGTCTGAGGAACAGTAAAATCCTAGGGAGACCATAATTTTCTTTCTGTTCTGTTTGTACAGCTTGAGGAAGTCATGCTTCCAGGTTCAGTTTCGAGCTACTACCAGAGTCTAAATAATTAAAAATAATGATAATTTTTGAATTGTGTATGGCATTTCATTTATTTGTCTGCTGCAGTTACTCCCATTTAAAATCACGACGTAGAACAGGATACGCAGGATAAACAGAGATAATTATTGAGTCCTTAAAAATCAAAGGCAGGATGTAGTCTGTCTTCTTAGGCGTTCCCTTTAATACCTCGAAAGATCTGTAATTTGCCTCTCTACAAACAGTTTGCAAAGGCTTCTTCCTCTTCACCATGTTTGTATACAGTTTCCACTGCAGTCCCCTCAGATTGTGGAAAAACACATATGGTGTTTCTGACACTGTCAGTAAGGCAAGTAATATGTTAGCATATATGTAATACAACTCTTTCTCAGGGAAAAAAAAAAGGAAAAAGAAAAAAAGAACACTGTAACAAAGCAGAGCACTGATGTCTTTCTGCATGCTAGAACTTAGCAAGGTTAGGTCCAAGATCTGAAGGTATCTACACTAGTAAATGATTGTATTTTTTTTTAAGTGCTATAATCCTGCTATCATGGAAATTGAGAAATTCTCCCTGATTACAAAGCCAGGAGGAAAAATAATACATGCATCATCATCACTATCATCATCATCATTACCACCGCTGTTTGGCACTTGTGTTGCCACTTTCAGTCTGTAGGTCAAAAAGTAACCAGACACAAAGGGTAGTGACTACAGCTCCCCATGGATGTAGAACCGTGGCAGGTCTCTGAAGAGATGTTTGCACTGACCCTGCCTTCGTTACTGCAAGTTACTAACAGATCTTAGCTCAGCTTCATCCTCTTCCCTTGGTAAACACCCTTGGCCATTCAGGTGTGGATTTTGTTGCTGTTAGCCTCCAGGGAATATCTTGATGGAGAAAGCACTAGAATCCCTTGAAAGCTGCTGCCTGCAGGTTAGTCTGCTTCTTGAGGACCATAAGGAAGTGGATTCTAGGGAAGACTTCAAGTGTGCAGTATCTCCCCTCAAAATGCCTGTAATTTATGGTAGAAACCTTAGTGTCTCCTCTAAATTGTTCCTTGGAGATTGGGGGTTATATCTGAGAATTCAGAAGCTATAGTGATGGCTTTAACATTTCCCAAGTAGGAAGGCCACTCAGTGCCATTAAAATGACATTTTTCTTAGACACACACACAAAGAAGTAAAGAGAGATATAAAATAATTACAAAGCCCCAAAGTACTTTGAAATCATGGGTGGGGGACAGGCAGCAGTGTGGTTATTGTCACTTTGACACAGATGATTCACTCTGTAATCAAGAGGGAGAAATGACTGTCTGCTGCAGGAGAGCCTCCAAGCAGAACGGTCCCAGTGCATGGAAGCTGTGGCAAATCCTTATTTTTTGATGATCTCAAAGTATAATATTTTAGTTATTCTATTCAGGAACTGTCCCTTGAAACTCAGTCTCAATTACTGTCCTTTTAATTTTCATTCTGTTGTTCCTGGCTAAACCTGTATGTGCTATTCAGAGATACCCATTAACAGCTACTGTCATTACTACCGCTCACCTTCAGAAGTGTGTCCTTGAGAAATGGAAGAAGTCTCAAATGATGGCTCTGTTTTTTTCTGCTTCCTGAAATATTGCTTCTTACAGAGTATCTCCCCATTAAAACATTTGTGTTGGATCAAAGAAATTGACATAGGAAGGCAATTTTTGATCAAAAACACGTATGGGAGTAGAAATTTTTGCAGTGGGCCACGAGAATAAGATTTCCTGTGCCATCCAGCAACAGTTACTGTTGCCATTAGTTTAGACAGCTGTTTGAAGTCCTTGGATAAGCAGCTGTCTGGGATTCTCACTTCTGTTCTCGGTGATTCACCTTTTTCCTTGGCAACATCCGTTTGTGAACAATGGCTACTAACAGACTCCTTAGAGAACAAGCTCTGTCTTCTGCACACTGCACAATCCCAGTGGTTGGATTTCACTGCTGACTGTATACTATGGAAGAGAGAGTGGTGGGTTTGCTCCAAAATCAACTGGTACTTTTGCTGCTTATTTTCCATATTTATGAGAGACGACAACAATTCTGACACCTGAAATAATACACGACATTTTCCACATTAATGGCTTGGACTGCAAAAATGAATTCTTTGGATGACTTATAAGTTTTCTTTTTCAATTATTACTAACCCTATTCTTAAAACAACTGGAAATTCTGATATGACTCACTGTTTGGTAACCATTGATCTGTATCAATTACTAAAGAAGTACCTTGTCATAAAGATTCTGAGATCTAAACATGGGCTAGAATGGCTAGAGATTAAGAGAAAGATGATCATTTAAAGTACAAGGAACTGCACACCCAGCACTTCTCATGACAAAGACATACTCTTTTGATTGCTTTTGTACCATCATGTAAAAATGCTTCTTTTCTAATGTTTGTAACAGACTGTAGGGGTCAGCTGCTCCATGAAAAAAAAAAAGAAAAACTAATATTTCTACTACGTGCCTCAATTAATAAAACTGCCCATAACTAGTTAAAAAAACTTAATTTGCCTGGAAAAATGTGGAAGACTTGCACAAAATGGAGAAAAACAGAGCCTAAGGAAATGGTACTGCTTTGTATCCCACATAGCTCGTGTGCAATAGATAGCACCAGTGCCAGCCTAATCCTTAAAGGAAGCTGTAAAGAGGATGACTTAAATACCAAGTAGGATGTTGGCTGTTGTTGCTGCCATATGCTACAAGGTACTAGATCCAAATATTACACATTGAATGTCACGGTAAGTTACAGAAAACAGAGCTGTTCTATATAAACAGTACTGTTAGATCAGAAATTAGTCAATGCAGAAGGCCTGTTTTCTGGATGGCACGTGAAGGAAAAAAAGAAAGACATTTTAGTTTATTAAGATTTAACCTTTATAGAAAAAAAAAGGCTTCCATTAAGATCAAAGTACATGAAAGAGCAAAGAATATAAGGTAAGAAGCAGAACCAGATATCTGAGTCTTTCTGAGCTTGTGACCAAATGTACAGATACTTACAGAACCACTGAGAAAATAAAGTGTTTGTAAAATATTTATTACACATAAACCACAATCATTTTTCTCAAAAAAGGGCCAAACAGTAGGAGAACAAAAAATATAGTACTCATAAATGCCGAGCTTGTAAGAGTAGACAGTAGTAAATTCTGCCATGAATTCTTTTTGGATATTTGTATCACAGAATCACCGAATCACAGAATCACAGGATGGTGGAGCTTGGAAGGGACCTCTAGAGATCATCTAGTGCAACTCTTCTGCTCCAGCAGGGACACCCAGAGCACGGGGCACAGGGCGGCATCCAGGAGGGTTTGGAAGATCTCCAGAGAAGGAGACTCCACAGCCTCCCTGGGCAGCCTGTGCCAGGGCGCTGGCACCCTCATAGTGAAAAAGTTCCTCCTCACATCCAGATGGAACTGCCTGTGTTTCAACTTGTTTCCATTACCCCTTGTCCTGTCACTGGCCACCCCCAAGAAGAGCTTGGCCCCTTCCTCCCTACATTCTCCCTTCTCATGTACTTGTACATATTAATCAGATCCCCTCTCAGCCTTCTCTTCTCCAAGCTAACCAGGCCCAGCTCACTCAGTCTCTCCTCATACGAGAGACGCTCCAGTCCCTTAATCACCTTTGTCGCTCTCCGCTAGACCCTCTCTAGAAGCTCCACATGCCTCTTGTCCTGGGGAGCCCAGAGCTGCCCCCAGTGCTCCAGGTTTGGCCTCCCCAGAGCTGAGCAGAGGGGCAGGATCCCCTCCCTCCCCCTGCTGCCAACATCCTCCTCATGCAGCCAGGAGCCCATTGGCCTTCTTGGCCACGAGGGCACTGCTGCCTCATGGGTAACTTGGTGTCCACCAGGACTCCCAGGTCCCTCTCTGTGGAGCTGCTCTCCAGCAGGTCGAGCCCTAATCAGTATCAGTACAATCATACTAGTGATTTAAAAATTCACTTGCAGCATTTTATTAAATATCAAATAAATATTCACTTCTGTATAAGCATCTAGACAGTTATTTGTCCAAAAAAAAAGAAAAAAAAAAAAAAAAGGAAAAAAAAAAGAAAAAAGAGGTAGTTGAAAAAAACCCTACAGTTTATGAAAGCTAACTTGATACTGTCAAAGTACTCACTTTCCAACCACGAAAGTGCAATTGTTTTGTTTGTTCTGTATCTTCCCGTACATCATTCCTAGTTTGACCCATTGTACCGTCACTGTGTTGAGAAAAAAAAAGGCAACTTTAATCAGTACAAAAAAATGCAAAGGTGATACAGAAACAGGACTAAAAAGGTGACACAGAAACAGGACTATAAGGATATAAGGAGAAGATGAACAGCAAAAATACAAGTGGCCCGAATTAGGTAGCAAGTGAGCAATCCCATTCTGCTTTTCCCAGAGGGGCGCACTGGAATTAAACAGGTGCCTTTCCTGCTCCACATCCTCGCCCAACAGGGCAGGATCTCCCCTTCCCCCGAGAGGCGGTTCCCTCTCCCAAAGATTTCAACGCTCGCCGCTGCCGCCCCGCTCCCGCGCCGCCGCCTCGGGAGCGCCCGCCACCACCTCCCTTCCCCACACGGCCCGCGGCCCGGGGGCGGGGCCTCGGGAGACAGAGTGCCCTGATTGGTGCCATGGGCGGCGCCCGAGCAACAGGGAGCCAATAGAAAGCCGGCAGGGGGCGCTGGAAGAGGCCGTTTGGGTGGGGCAGTGCGCGGGGGGAGGGCAGGTGGGGCGGGCGCCATGTTTGCGGCGGGCAGCGGCTGCGTGTCCCCGTGCGGCTTCTGCGCTTCTCGTCCCCGCCGGGACCCGCCAGACCCCAGTTACTGCCCGTAACCTGCCGGGAGCGCGGGCTGCCGGCTGCCAGGCCGCACGGAAGCACTACAGAGATTCAGTAAAGGGCACAGCACGTGCAAGACTTAGTGCTGACAGCTGGCCAAGTATTTTACCTGCTTTCCACCTTAAGCTATTAAAAAAAATTAATCTTCTGTATGTCTCCAATCTCCAGTCCAAGAGGACATTTTCCTGATGAGGGTCCTGATAACTTAAACAGCTAGCAAGTTCCCACCAGAGCAAGCACCGTCTTCTAGGCACGCTCTTGTAATTCACAGTAATTCACAGCATTTCTGGCAGTGCATTTTCAGAAGAGCGGTTCCTCCTTGTTACAACATACGGGCCTAATTGCCCGCAGGGCTGCTGCAATTGGCTTAGCTAGTGCCCTGGTGGCAGCAGCGTGCAGGGCGGCACGTGTGCTTGCACCATGTGTAAGCGCCTTTGACAGGTCCAACACGCGCCGCGGGCGCTGTCGCGCTGCGTGTTTTCATAGGAGGTGGCAGCTCTGCTGCAGCCATGCCCATCACCTGGGGAAGGAAAGCTCCTTCTTAAACACTGGACAGCCTCTGCAGCTAAGGGGTACAAAAAAAATGCTCTTTTTAACTTTATAAATTATTTGTCAAAGCCAAAAGCTCTTTATATATTTTTTTGTACATTAAGAGGCAGGTCACACTGTCCCAGCATCAGGTATTTCAGACTCCCCAGAATACAGGTAGATGCTCTCCAGCTCATCTTGATGATTTATACCCCCCCCCCCCCCCCCCACTCTATAGATATTTATCACAGTGCTGGAGATACCTGCCTTTCAACAGGAGACAACGGGCACCTCTAGGAACAAGTCAGGGCAGAGCACACCTGAGCACAACTTGTGCAAGCAGCAGCTTTTATTACAGTTCACACCCAAGTACTGAATTTTGTAAATGTTTTCGACATTAAGTTCACTGAGAAGTTGCTTGAAGTGCAGCCCTGGCACTGTTCCCCAGAGAGCTCTGCTCTGCAGGCCTGCAGTGCACACCAGTGACAAGGAGGTCGGCGCATCCTGGCACAGCCACCTCTGCAGAGCACCTGGCCACGCTGTGTCCATTACCACCTCCCTTCACATTCAAATGCTCGTTCCAATTAAAGCCTCTTACCTGAAAGAAGTACAACATCGAAAAGAATGTAATTAACAGCAAAGTATGCCACTTTCAACACAGTTTCGCCACACTTCATACAATTACTTAGTGTTGAATTAGAAAGAATCTGTGATTATGTATGACAAGTTTAAATGAATGAACCATGAAAATGTGTTTGGAAAAAGAAGTGGCTGTCTGGAAATCCTCTGTGTGAAAGAACAATTAAGTACTGTGTGAAAGAACAACTAAGTCTGTTACCCAGACTTAGTTTCAGAAGCCTATAAAAGGAAATTAGCATTGTGCAAGGTATCATTATACAATCACAAGGTACAGCAGAGGAGGATACCTCTCTTGCGAACAGACACAGCAGAGTTTCGTAGCGCACACTGCTAACACACAGAGGAAACCCTCCCCCATGTCCCAAACAACACTTTAATAGTGAAACACGTTGTCCTTAACTGCACTTGGTCAGCAAAGCCATGCCCTGTGCTTGAGTATTCTCTGAGTCAGGAGGGCTGAACTGGTTTGGCTTTCTGCACTTCCACATCCATCTCTCCAAGAGCGGAGAAAATGCACAGAAAGAAATACATAAAAGGTCAAAGAGCACAACTTCACAACAGTTATCATTATTAACAACAAAGGTACTCCAATATACATGAAGCACTGCAGGAACAACAGTTAACATTTCTAAAAGCAAAGGTATTCCAATATACATGAAAGACAATAGAAAACGTGGAGCATGAGCATCAGGAGAGAAGTGATTCCTGCTTCGAGATGGACAGACTGGAAACCTGCTGCCACCCTCTGGTAAGAGATATTTTCCCCCAGTGAATTGGAGCCTGTGAAGAGAAGTGTTAGTGCAGTGCACCTATATGTGATCTTGGACTTCTTGATTCCATAGTTGGGCTTGGAAACAAACATCTGCTGCTTAAAGCACATATATGCTCTTATATAGCCCCCTAAAGGGACTAGAAAAGATGGCGGTGAAGACCTTGCTTAAATTCAGCAGACATTTTTCTTAAATAGAAAAGCAGTCGTAGAAGATGTGTGTGCGTGCGCACGTGTTGACAGTTGTTGACAGTTACATCGATCATAATCATTTTCCCTTCAGTGAAAACTAGCTTTTTTTTTTTTTTTTTTGTCAAATGGCAATTTTTGAAATAAGACTCTGCCTAACAAAATTTTACCTTAAGAACTGTGCGTGGAAAAGTTTGGTCTATCTTTAGGATTTCACCAACCTTTCTAGGCAAGATGTGAAAATGCTTTCTCGCACGTGGTTAATTTAGCAATGCTCCAAACTAACATGACAAATCTACGTAATACGTTCCAAAACTAATCCAATACTATTAATATTTGGAAATTTTTAGTATTTCACAGATAGTGTTGTTCCTCTTTGCAATTCTCCAGTAGAAGTCTCATTTCCTCCATGCTTCCTCCCACTCCCACTAGCACTTATCACTGTAAACAGAATCATTTTAAGAAGAGTATTTCATGTTTATCAACACGCAATATTTATTAATATAATCCAGAACTCTACATACAGCATTGCACAAAATTATAATGGACCGATCAACAAAGTAAAGTTCCTATATAACTGTTGCTAGCGCTTCCACAGAAGTTTACTTTAACACACTGTGCACTTAGTGTTTTAGTAAACTGACAATTTTTAGGAGATTATTTCATATACTATGAAAGCACAAACTTTCACTGAAGGTATACACACAACACGTGAAAAGGAATGCTAAAAATGCCAAAGGCCTAAAACAACAAACTTAAATGAATAAAACAGCACTCCTGGCAATCACCAGTGCTACATTCATAGTCTTTATCTTCTAATAAGAAGCAGAGACATGCAATCTGAAGAAATGCCCTCAACTTGCAATTTTAGACATATGAGCTTAACTATCATATCCCCTGTACTTTTTGGCAAGACTGAAGGACTTATATAAAGTCACCTAGCCCTGTATTACCAGTACTTCCTGAATTATTGTATAAAATAAAGCAGTTGTGTTCATCAGTTGACTAATAAAAGCGAATCACTGTTTTACATCAAAAGGTGATACACAATTAAATTCAAGTATTTAGTATTAAGCTGTACCTGTGGAAATTCTATCCTTCAATTACTGTGCACTCTGTAAGATAAATCCAGATTTTTTTCTTTTTTGCATTTTCAGTCTTCCCTCTATGCCTTTACCCCAAACCAGGCCTGCTTAGCTGCATCCCTACATGTTCAACACTTTATTATTCTGAAGCTGTCAAATAGACATGTCTATGAGCAACCCTCCAAACTAATATAACACCTGGATTTTCAGCCATCTGCCTTAATAGCCTCTTCAGTCAGACTATTAAAGTCTTTGACTGCAATATCCTTGTCCCTGTTGCCTACTTTTAGCCTACATGCATGCCATCTTTGGACAATCAGGGGAGCAGGAGGATAAAAGGACAGAAAGCTGCTTCTATCATACTAGCTTGTGAGGAGCCTGGAAAAGAAGTTTACACTTCTGCCTGAGCACCAGTGGAGTAAGTGCTGAAGGCTGTTACCAGCTTGAAAGCAAACAAACAAGCAAAAAAAATTTACTCTGGAAAAGGTAAATTCTCATTAGAAGTAAGCAAGCAAGTTTCATTTCCAAAGAAAAAATGGCTTCCTGTTAGTATTTTAACTACTGATAGGATTGGTTTTAAACTAGTTTTAAATAGAAGTCTTTTACAATTATAAATGGTTTTCCTGCTACCACATTAATGTCAAGACACAAGTCAAACAAAATTTCCACAAGTTTTTTTTAAGTGAAAAACCCTGGTTCCTATAGAGTTACTGAAGAAGTTCCAGTTTTGTTAAAACTGGAAACATTTACTATAAAAAGTGAAATAAAACTATTTTCTCTCAAAAATAGCTTCTAGTGCAGACAGTATATGAGAAAACACACATTCTGTGAAACCTGGGAATCTGAGTGCGGAAGCAGCTTTACTAGTTTGGCAATCTAAGTCAAGCAAGATGAAGAAAAACATTAGAAATGTGAGAAATGTGGCCTGTGTGTATTCTGCTTTAATACTTCTACACTATACATTTTAACTTTGTGTTTTCAAAAACCACTTTTCAACTACAAAGGAGACTGTGCCTTCAGCATGGCAAAGTACAAGCTTGGATTACCACATTTTGAACCACTGCAAAAATAACACATGACTTGTTTTCAAGACTTCCCTAGATTTATGGGAAAATAAACCACTTGAACATCTATACACAGAAATACAAATACATCTGACACTAATAAAACAGAATGCGCATCTAAATAAGCATAGTGAGTTCTGAAGCTGAGGCGTGTGTGTCTGTGCATTTAAGTATCCACAAACACAAACTTATGAACAATACTTCTTTTCAAATCAAAGCAGAATACATAGGCAATATATTCTCACAAAAATGTTTTGTATCGGGAAGCAGAAGTAAGTTGACGAAGAAAATGACAAAGGAAAAGAACAGTAAGATTTTATTTCCTTTGTATATGAAAATAAAGAAATACTACAGCACTGTTCTCAACTTCTGGATCCCAATTCAACACAAATTACAGCATAAATATATCAGTGCTGGAATTTTACACACAATTTACTTTTTCAAAATGAATTGACTTTATTTTCCTTAAAGGCATCCACACTTTACACAGCCTAAGAACCTGAAGAAAATGCATTCGCTTTTGAAAGCCATACCCTTAGTAAGTATTCTGTGGTGTTCAAGGTCAAAGTAACAGTCCTGAGATTTCATATGTTAAAGCTTTCTCCACAGCCACACGTTCCTTTGATGTTTGGATTATTGAAGATAAATTCACTGGACAGTTTGTCTTCTACATAATCCATTTCTGTTCCTAGAAGTGTCAGCTGTGCTTTCTTCTCAATAAACACTCTAACGCCTTGAAAACAACAGCAAGAAAATTACATACAGCCATGCAGTGCATTTACTTTGAATTTCCAATTCAGTGATTAAAATGAAATCTAAACACAAAGTCCATCAAAAGTCCATTTGATTTCACCCACCTCAGATGAGAGTTCCTATAGAACTCTATGAATAATATAGTACTAGTATCTGTGTGTCTATACACATTTTTTGTTTCAATTTAAGATAATGACACCTAGGACAAAAGGTGTAGAACTTGCCAATTAACTCACTTCTAATACTGGCTTTTCCATGCATTAATCTGAAACCTATTTCCTAGTGTTCTTAAAATCTGTACATCTCCCAAAAATATGAAATTTCAAAGATATAGTTACTTTTAAAGAATGAAAATTAGTTATTTATTTTGGGGGAAAAAAACCATTTTTAAAGAGTATGCAAGGTATCTAC
This sequence comes from Nothoprocta perdicaria, assembly GCF_003342845.1. Taxonomy (NCBI): domain Eukaryota; kingdom Metazoa; phylum Chordata; class Aves; order Tinamiformes; family Tinamidae; genus Nothoprocta; species Nothoprocta perdicaria. Next base: position 1,166,292 of record NW_020455261.1, on the reverse strand, counting down.
CACTTGGAAAGTTATTGAACTTTAAAACTTTGAGTCTGATATGAAGCAGTTACCATTAATGACCGATTTAGCTGATCAAAGACTAGAATAAAATTGAAAAAAAAAAGAGTATCAGTAGCAGCAGCAGTAACAACAACAAAAATACATTTGAGGAAATATGTTTAGAAAGCTATTTCATGATACAAATTAAGACAGGACACGTTACTAACACAGTTCAAGTTCTGGGGCAACCAATTTGAAACTCCATCATTTCTGGCCTGGATCATAACAAACATGGAAGGATAAATCAAATGAAAGATTTCATGGACCGGGTCCTTTAAGTGGAACCACAGTTCTGTATTAGACATCAACCTTTGCTTTGTAAAAGCCAGGGAAGTTGAGCTGAGATCCAAAACTATCAGCTCACTGAGTACAGAGCTATACAGAAGTTAGTCTACAGCCAAAAGCTATCTTGAAGAAACCAAAATGAAGCAAGCACACAGGCATATCTGAAATACTGCCTGACTCTGGCAGGCTGTCCAGTCCAAGACCTCTGTTGCAACAGCAGTAAAATGCTTTCATCTCTCTGAAGATGCAAGCCATGAACTGCCTTCCCTCCCCCTTCCAAAAAAGTGTTTTTTAACCCTCTAAAGGCAGAGCAGCTATGGGGTCCAGCAGGAGAAAAAAAAAAATAAAGGAAAATTCAAGAAGAAAATGTAAAAAAAAATTTATGAGCTGGTCACAGATACTTTCAAAGCAACTAAGAGATAGGCTCTGACGCGGGCCCAGCTTCTGCATGAAAGAAATTGTAATATTCCACTCTAATGTGACTTTGCTACTAGATTAAAAATCTTCCTGAACATAGCAAAGTTCAACAAGGTCTAAGAAAGAAAAACCATAAAGAATTTTTTAGAATTTTTTCCAACAGAAACGAAGATTAAATGAAGACCAAGACAAATATTATTATGCCTCTGTAAAAATTCACTCTCCACAAAAAAAGATCATCAGCAAAAGTTTCTATTAAATTAGGAGGATGTTAAAGAGCTGACTAATGCACCCTACAACAGGCTTATAATGGGATGGTGACATTTTTTAGCAGCAAGTTTAAATGCTAGCATAATAGAAAGTTTTCAATTAATTAATTTTCAATTAATTAAAATGATAAAATTCCTTGTCACAATGCAACAATCAAAAGCATAAAGAGATTAAATCTTAAATTAATGAAGGACAAGACTAGTTACCAGAGCAGACTGACTAGAAAATTCTGTGCAGAAAATCTATCTTGACAAGATTATTTTAGGTATGCTGATATTTTTCTAGATATGTCTTGTTTTATACTCCAGGTTTCTGCTTTTAGGCACCTCCAAGTATGTGAATAATAGGCTTGACCTATTCTGATACAGCACAGAAACTACTCTGTTATTATCATAGAGAACTCCAACTTAATCCAGCATGGGCAAAAAGAAAAGTTGAATTAAGGATAAACCTTAATTTCCACCGCAAACCTACTTATCTTTAGCTAGTTACTTCTGCCTCTTCACAACAAAAGAGAACAAAAAGGCAACAATTTAATAGAATTGGAGGACTTCTGCCTCTGTAATTTGTTACCTCAAGGAATTTCTAACTTTTCCCCTGGCAAACTTGCAATTAACTCTACTTTTGCCTCCCACTACCACACAGTTTCCCCTTACTCCATCGAAACTCACCATCTTGAACTACTTCTTCATCAGACTCTCCTTTCGATTTTGTATATTCTAACGTGTAAGAAAGTCCATTGCATCCTCTTGTACGAACACCTACTTTCACACCAACCTGAAATATGAAAAGTGAAGTGAAATGTCTGCTGGAAGACGAGGAGTATGCATAACAACAAAAGACTGATGTTTAGTTTTCCCTGCTGCAAAATCAGCGCTAACACAGAAATCTAATGGATCAGAAGGCAAAATCTTTCTATTTTACAAACTAACTACCAACATCAAAATTAGACCACAATCATAAACATTTGTCACTCATTTTGTAACTCTCATCTGGGTTGGTTTCAGCAAAAATTTGGCTCTTTGCTCCATGCTATGTTTGATCTATATTATTTCACATTTTACATTAAAGCAACAATATTAGAAAAATACATCAGCTGAGTCTGCAGTCACACTCTCATTATGACTTCTGTTGTTTATTAATGTTGATTTTATCTATATTAGCAATTAGTGACACACTAATTCTTTGCAGAATAATAAACATAGGAAGTGTGTTAAAGACAGTTTTAAAGCAGGAAGCTATTAGCATTTCTGTAGTTGCGTAGTACTGTAAAAGAGTTAAATTTCAAAGACAGATGTTTTGTGACTTAAAAGTTCATTTAAATGCTACGTCAGGCTCTACTTTAAAATTACTAACAGAAACTTAATTTATGAAGTTGTGACACCATAGGCAGCTACTAATTTTTCACAGAACTCCTGTAACAGCTACCAGAAAACTTTCATTCTACCCAGAATTCTGGAAAAAAAAATATTTTGTGGTCTCCATTACCTGAAAAACTATTCTTCCTTTTTTGCAAGTATGTTTATCCATTTACTGCAAGAATCTATGTTAAAGGCCACCCAGTCAATCTGTTTTAATTATTTACAATTATCCTACGTTATGTTATATGTCACCAAAAGAACATATGGGTAAGTAAAGACGTGAGAAAGTGACACCTGAACTGGAAAACTGCATCTTCAAAAAACATCCATCTGCATCCATGTTCAAACATGTATGTTTCATCAGGTAATTACAGGGGAAAATACAGTAGCTTCACTTAAAAGTATTATGATAAATATGTATTAATAATTTTCATCAAGCAGGATCTCAAGCAAGCGGCATTTGTTCTTTTCAGATTAAATACCCTTCTCTACAAGAAAACTAGAAACAACTAGGAAGGTTCAAAATGGGAAAAAATAAATGTCTAACCAGTTACCACCATGCAGGAAGGAAAAGAAACAATTGATCTTGTACAAAAAAAAAAAAAAAAAAAAAAAAAGATCTTGCTATGAAAGGGAAAAACAAACCAAACAAACCCCCATACACTAATGCCTGTTTTTATGATACTATCATCTTTTCTGTTTTCAATGAGGATGAATCTAATACGATAGTTATATATTTCATAGGCAGACTTCTTTCAAGAACTCAATTACATCCTTGTATCAACAACTGGAGACAACTGGTCCGACCACAAGTCACCACCAATGTCATGCAAGAACAGCCAATTAAAATCTAGATTACAAGTATTTTTTTTTTCATTTTTACCTATTTCAAAAATATGTGTAAAGTGAAGTGTCATCACAGTCAATCATTTTCTTTTTATATATAGAAATTAAAGCTTGATAAACAAGCTGATACACTTCCCTCCTCCTCCCCCCCTAAAAAAAACAAAACAAACATATAAAAATCCCCACACATCACGATCTCTAAGTTCTTCAGCATTTGTTTCAAGCCACTCGATTAGCCAGAAATGCTTTGAAATCAGCAACAGCACTAACACCTTAGTGCAGTCTGCAAAGTGGCCATTTTTTAGGCGGCACTTACATGCTCCGGTTTATCTTTAAGAAGCTGTTTAATCTTCTGAACTGCTGATGGGGTCTGAAAAGGAGAAATGTATTCATCAGTTTGGATTCTTTTTTCTAATAAATCCATTACAGCATGGGTATCGTAATACGTGCAAGTGACGCACTACAAATAATTAACGAAAATTTAACTCCAACTTCATGCCGTCTGCTTTTAGAGCGGAGTTTTACCCTCTGACAGCGGCAGCCACCTCGGTGCCGGCTGGCCTTTGTTCTACCAGACACTGACGCCCGCTCTCAAGTCAACGTGCTCCGCTGAACGAAAACAACAGCTGAACCGGATCCATGCACAAACACGGGGGCTGTTTACTGCCCTCCGCATTCCTGCCGGCAGGACTGGGTAACAACAAGGGCTGAAATTTCTGAACTTTTTTTTTTTTTTCAACAAAGCTGCAGTGACTTAGCCAGGGCGCCGCGGCCGGGCTCGGGCGGCACGGACGTTTCCGTGGCGCTCGGCCTTGCGCCCGTGGCACGACCCGGCTCTGCTCCCTTCTCCTGCGCAAAGCTCCCGAGCTGCCCAGCACCGCGGGGCGCCTCACCCTCCCCGCGGCGGCACCGAGCACCCCTGCCGCTGGGCGGTACCCCCCACTCCCCCTCCTCCCCCGCTAACGGTTAACGGCTAACGGCAACGTCCCCGCCGCGGCCTGCGCCCCGCAGCGCCGGCTGTGGCGCAGCCCCGCGGCCCGGCACGGCGGCGGTGCCCGCGCGCGGCGCACTGACCAGCGTGAGCGCGGCGCGCGTGGGCTGCAGCTTCCTCTTGCTCACGGCGCGCACCGTGGCGCGCACCACGGAGGAGGCCATGGCCCCGCGCGGCCGCCCGGCGCCCGCACCCCCCCGCCGCGGCCGCCGCCACGCCGTGACGCCACCGCCGCGCCCGCCCCGCCGCCGCCGCCGCGCCCGCCCATTGGGCAGCGCGCCCTGATTGGCATGGGGCAGGCGGGGGGAGGGGCGGCGCGGCCGTTGCGCGGGGCTGCGCGCGGAGATAACGGCCGCTGCGGGCGTCGCTGCTGGCCCCGCGCCAGCCCCAGCGCCCCCGGCGCCGCCGGCGGAGGGAGGCGGCGCCTGGGCGCCCGCTGCGCCGCTAGGGAGCGCTGCGGAGCCGCGAGAGGCGGCTCCTGGCGCTGCAAACACGCTGCCCGTGCGCTCCCGCTGCGCCCTGTTCCGCTCACGGTACGCAACTCGCAGCGCTGCGCACGCACACTGGCTCTGGAGAGACATGAAGGACGTGGGGCGTGTTGTCTTGCTATGAAGCAAAACAACAGCAGTATTTAAAATGATAATGATAAGGAGGCTGCAGCACCAGCATGCTCACTGTCCCACCCTGTTATCTGAGGGACAGCAGAGGAGTAAAGAAGGGTTTTTCTGCAGCCTCCCCGAGGCTGAAAGGTTCCTAAAAAGCAGCAGTTACTGTTCCAGAAAGGCCTTTGCAGAGGTGAACACATCACAATAACTCAGTAAAAGTGCAGAGGGTTCCGTGGCCACACCACCTGACTTCTCTGAAAGGCAGCATTTTCCACAAGATAGCACAAGGCAAGCAGTCAGAATTGTTTCACGTAGTGGAAGAGACGTAGCGGTGCTACAGAATTACGAGCAGCTCACATTTTTAACAGAAATCTTAGAGAGGGCGGCTACAGAGCGGGTGCCGGGTGTCTGCTCCAGCCCCACACGGGTGTTTCACGCTGTCAGAGGGCAGTGTCATGCTAGGAGCTGCCTGACTGCTGCCCAACAACACATCGGGCATCTAAATCCAAAGAGTCAGATTTTCTGAACCATCAGTACTCATTACTATAAGCCACAGCTTAATTATAAACTCTATTTGTTTTCATTCAGTTCCTTTCCTAAGATACTACAGTACACTGAGCTTTAATAACCAAGCCAGAGAAGGTGTACGTCTCATCAACTGTGTTTATTCTGTATCACAGATCCTAAGTTATCACTGCACTATTTAAATACTGGGCAAATAAATGTATTTATTAGTTACTGGTTTAAAGGCTTTAAATATATTAAGTCACAGATGGTTTATTTTATGTGAAAGTATAAGTTCACTTTATGTGAAAGTATAAATTATATAACTATTATAAAAAGTATAATATAAAACATGTAGTTTTGTTAGCAGCTTCCAAGTGAGAGGGCTCTATTTGTTTTCATCTAAGTATTTGTTCATGGAGATAATGGAGAAAATAACTGAAATGGAAAAGGGTGTGTCTATCTTTGCTGTCAAAACACATCTTCCATCCTTATGCTGTGATGCTGTGTCCTTTACAAGTTTATACATTTCATACCCATCAGCAAAAATTGTATATAGCTCTGAAAAGGGGGCTAAATAAGCCATTGCATACATAAATTCAGCATCTGCATTTTTTGGCTATGAATATAAATATGAGCTGCTTGCTTTCTCGAGGGAGAATTTTTTTTGTATGAAAAAATACACTCTTTTGTTTGATGCTGGTTAAGATTTTGCTTGAAAAATACGGTTAAGCGTTAGAAAGGATTTTTGCAGGGATAAAATCTGTGTATCTAGAGATTTATAAATGGATGGTTATGGAGCTATGAAACCCCAAAAACTCAAATTTGGAGTTTGGAAACCAGTTCCCTAACGCCTCTTTTGAAATTCCATCTTTTACCTTTATTAAAACACAGTTAAGAAAAATAAAATGAAATTTAAAAAAAGACTTAGAGAAGACACGTTTCAAGGAACAGCGATAAAATAGTGAGTTAGAATAAATTCTGCATTTAAATCAAGAATATTGCAAAATAATTAAAGTATAAGAAAAATTTAGAAACTTGTCTGAACTTTGATTTTTTTATTTCAAAATCATAAATAACAGTGGTTTCCATTTTACGATGTAAATTAATTACTTCCTGAACAGGATAAGATGGTACATTACCAGCTATGGCAGGATTTCAAGTAAGGTTCAAGTGGATAACATTAAGTTATTTGCTGGTAGAAGAATCCTCTTCACATTTTATGAAAATGGAAATTCGTTCTTCTAAATTGTCATTTTTTTTTTAAATTCTTAAAGCAATTTTGTCTATCTTCAAGGGCATGAAAAAAAGATCCTTAGCAGCAAACAGGGCAGACCTGTTTAAGTCTTTCTTTTTCCTCTCCTGTACACAAACACAGCAGCAAATGAACTCTCATAAAATCACATACAGGATATTATTAAAAAACAAAAAAAAAAACCAAACCAAAACAAAATCCCACAAACACAAACAAACAAAAGAGCACTGTCTTTGCTTGACTCTTGCATATAGATTTTTTTTAAATAAGTTTACTTATGCCCATGTTTTCAGTTGTCTACAGAAGAAAAGGTTTGCAAACACAGTTGTAGAAGTTTACAAACATTTCAAATACTTTTACATAAGGATTCAGTAAGCAATCAATATTAATAAATACTATTTCCTCCTTCAAAAAAATCCATTTTTGAAGAAAATAGATCATTTATTTGGCTTGCACACAGTTTTAGTGCATTTTGAAAGGATCAGGTTGAATGATAAAACCTTGAAAATGGTCCATTTTTTAAGTACCTGCCCTTATCTACATGTTTTACCTAGTAAACAAATACTAAACATCATGGCTTTCTATTAAAATACTCAAGCAATCTATTTAAGAGTAGGGTTCCATGGAAGTGACAATATTAAAATCCAGAGATTTTGAACTAGCCATCTTAGATAAAATATCCATTTTTTTTGAAGTTGAAGATCATTTATGCTGCTGTCCTGTGAATCCAGATGTTTTAGCCAAAGGGTGAAACAAAAAAGTTTTAAGAATGAATGAATGGCCTGTATTGCAGTGCTTCATATCCCTCATGATTCTTGCTGGGTCCTCTTCTGTGAGGCTTTTCCCTGAGTCATGTATTTATTGGAAAGGCTGCCTAAGATTGGAGAGGGAAAAAAAAAAAGAAAAGAAAGAAAAAGCATTACACTTTACACACATTACATAAAGTTTTTTTAAAAGAGACAAAATAACATTCAATTATGAGTTAGAAGAAAGACTGTCAAACTGTGAAGGAAGGAAGGACAATTCATCTTTATATTATTGCTAATGTTAATGGACATCAGAGTTGCATTCAAGACTCAAGGTAATTAAAGCAGTTTTAAAAAAAAAACCCTTCACTGTACCACTGAATGAGTAAAATGTGTAAAACTGCTGCAAGAAAGCTGCATTTGCAACTATGCACCTAACACAAAGCACATGACATCTCTCATCCAGACACTGTAAACAGAGGCATGTGCATAAGTAACGTCATGATGTGACTCTGCTGGTCAGCAAGTCATGCATGCAGGCAGCTCAGACAAAATACGTGCTTTCAGAGCCACGGATAAGTTAGCTGATCATGTGGAATTCAAGATGAAGGAAGCCTCACAGGAAAGTGTCAGGTCACATGTGGTCCCTGAAGAGAAACAGAGAACCCCACATACTCCAAAATATGAAGTAGAACAGAGAAATGGATATAAAAAGCAAAGCATCCATCCGCAAAATGCATCCATCAGAGTGCACTGAGGAACAGACTGCAGAGAGAACTGATGTGCCCTACAAGTTGCTCTTCCAAAACAAACTGAGAGAAATCCTGCACACCAACAGAAAATCGGCTACGCTTCAGAATTACGCAGCAAACTATTTGGACTGGTGCTGTGTTCAGCATTTGGGGCAGAACTCACATGGGGATTGAAAGGGAAAGCAGGTTAGAGAGACATGCTTTTACACTGAACTTCTGAATTAGCAGATACAAACCTGACTGGGGACTCAAAAACACTTTTCCTTTTTGTTTCTTTTTTTCTTCATGCATAAGCATTCCCTACAAACAACATACAGAATGATGAACAAAAATTGAATTGAGGAATTCCACAAACAAATGAATCTCCTTGAAAGCTTATTTAAATCTATTCCTAGTTATTTTATAGGGTCTTTAGTTCATTTAAATAAAAAAGAGCTCTAGGAAAGTATTTGGTGTTTACCTGATTTAATCTACCAGCATATTTTGCAGCACTGGGTAAAGAAAGAGGTCCACACGACACTTCGGGTTTTGAACTACCTGAAAAAGGTTGCAATATAAGAAAGATAAACTAATTTGAAACTCAGTTTCTCTCTCAGATACTGTAAGATAAAAAAAATACCAGAGTACTTAGAATCTACCATCATCACACACAGAAAGTAGGGCATTACTCTCATTAGTCTGGCAATATGAAAATGGGCACAATAAGGTAAGATCCATCTCATCTACAACTAAGCATGTAAATTTTTAATTGTAAACTTACATTCTGTATCTTCCTCTAGATTAAAGCAAAGCAAGTATGGATCTTCAGAGAACGACTAAAGAGGATACTGGGATAGTGTGAATGATTCACAGTCCCACAAAATGTTTATAGCACAAGTATGTATGTTTACAAAAAAAAATCAGGTAACTTTAGTACTCTACACAACTGGAGAGAACACTTCACACAAGAACAGAAAAAGGGAGGAGAAAAAGACCTAATCCATAGTAATAACTGGTTTCATCAAATTCAGTCTTTCCCAAATACAAGTAATAGACCAAAACTCCTGCTCCAGAATTAGTGATTTTGGATACAATGTACAGTCTCCACACCAATGGCGTGGAATGGATCCACACCATTCCAATACACTGAATGATGTTTACATACATACACCGAAATACAGCAATGTCAGTACAATACAATGTCAGTCCTGAACAGTCAGATAACAATCTTTTTCATCTTAGTGAACTGACGTTATAACCAATGGAATAGTAATAAGATATATGGAGATTGGGTTAAAAATACAGAAACTCTAAGGTTAAATTTAGTTTTGACTTAAATTTTCAAAAACAAACAAAAACAATGTGGCTTGCTTTTTTTTTTTTTTTTTTTAAATTGTTCACCCAATACTTTACAAATATTTGGTAAAATACTTTTCAGTATCTTAGAACGTTCTTAATATATTGGTACCATTTTCCTTCCATATCTAGTTTTAGCATACTCTTATGGTCTCTTACACTGCATACATCTGATAAATAAGCAGGGTGTGTTTATCTAAGCAGGACCAAACATTTTTGCTGGTAGGAAAGAGCTGGCCTAAAACTGCATTTATGCAAAAGACCCTTATTATTATTTCATCTCTTAAAGTAACAGCAATCTGCACACTGGATTTTTTTTAATCATGAGATTAAGTGTCTTTAGGTATACCTAAAGAAAAAGTGTAATATTGCATTCATTTGGAAGCTAACTAAAGGCATTATCTTACTGTCTCATTTTTCTCATTTTTGCTCTTACAATAATCTTTATTTGCAAGGTAGATGATAATAGATCTTCCTGATCTTCCACAGGAACTTAAGGAAGCATTTCTTCACTGTGAGGGTGACAAAGCACTGGAACAGGCTGCCCAGAGAGGTTGTGGAGTCTCCTTCTCTGGAGATCTTTAAAACCCGCTTGGATGCAGCCCTGTGCCACGTGCTCTGGGTGACCCTGCGTGAGCAGGGGGTTGGACTCGATGACCTCTGAGGTCCCTTCCAACCTTCGGCATTCTATGATTCTATGATCTGAGAGACGACTTAATAGTCCACTATTGCTTACAAGTCCTTTGGTCAGGATCTGTGCTTGAGAACATTTTTTGTAATTTTTGGATTTATCTTTTAAGCAAAGTTTGGTATTTGGATCAGAGAAAAAATAGGACAGATTGCTGTGAAGACTACCCCTCTGACAGCTAAGTTAAGAGTGAGTAATGTTTTTTACTCTATTTCATTCACAGTATTCTGTGAGAGCAATTAGATACAGTCATAGTGATGAGCATGGGAGAAGTCTGTTTCAGGTGATGGGAAAAACTACAGACTAGCTTCTATTGCTCTTGTGGTATAATGAAATGAAACCTGTAGTATGAAATACTAGTAAACTACGTTGAAGGCAGTAGAAGAAGTTTCAACGTACTAGAAACTAATATAATTTCTATACAAGTATCTTACCTACTAAAAGAAACTATAACATAACTCTCAGGCTAGAACATGTTCTGAAAAATAGCAAAGGATGAAGGGAAAACTGACCAAATATGACTACATTGTAAAATAAAGTAACTTTGATGGCATGACATGAATGCAGAAACCATATCCCTTAGTCAGCCCTGTTAAATGAACAAAAAAAAAGTTTAAATTACTCAGCTATAATGGTTTCATACCTGTAGCTCCTTTATATTGTGGACATTCTTTTTTAATGTGGCCTTCTCTTCCACAGATAAAACAACGTTTTTCTCTCAAGTCTCTGTCTTCCAGGCGCTTCCGTTTTTCTGCTGATTGCCTGAGAGCTTTGTCTCTTCCAACTTCCAGTGATGCCCTTGTTAGTTTGCTCTTTGGAGGTGTACATAGCTCTGATTTTCCCTCCTTAACTGAGCTCTCTCTTTCTATTGCTTTATTCTGAATTTCTTTGTCCTCTTTGCTTCTTTTCTCTTTGTTTTCTGCGTACCTTTGGTTTATGGTATCTTCAAAATCCTGCCGTCGCCTCAGTCTGCAGAAGAAAAAGGCTGCAGGGTTCACAGGTCTCACATCCATAAGCAGAGGAAGAAAATGTTGCATACAGATGACATAATCCCCATGCATTTCTTCAGTAGGTTAAATAAACTGAATTGATACATTCATCCCTTTACTATTGCACTGCTTGGCAGGACAGTGAATGTAACGGATCCTTAATAATCTACAATTTACAATTAGATTACAATATAGCACTAAAGTCTAATAGCTACACTCAAATATAAACCAAGACCTAGATGCTAGATTTGAAAGAAATAGGCGTAAGAAACAACAAGCAAAAAATCTATAATCAGCGAATTATAGGATTTTTTCATTTTCCATACATTTCCCTGAGAAATCTTGCCTCCCTTCTCTAGTCTGAAAATGTGTATATTCACAGTATTTCTCAAAAGCTTTCCCATAGGAGAAGCTTACAACATTCTGTGTGATTCAATGATCTAACATTGGACACGTTTTATTTCACCTCTTAATACATTATCTGGAGGAGAAGTCACTGAAAGTCTAAGGTCTTTCAGTCAGTCACATACAGTGTTAATGGGTAGCAACTTGAAAATAACCTCAAAAAATGGAATGAATGAGCAGAAAGGTAACAGATGACCTCAGGGTAGATAAATGTAGGGTAATACATCCAAGAAAAAATAACTTAAATCATGTTTGCTTAATGTTGAATTGGGTACTGGCAGCTACAACTAAGGAAAGAGATCTTGAAAGAATTTTAGAGAAATCCCCAAAACTAACAGACTGGCAAACAGCAGCAGCCAAAAGGACTGACCGAATTTTGGTATCATCACATAAAATACTGAGAACAAGACAAAGCATTTTGTTGCTATATAAAATGCACGGTATGCCTCCATAAGAACATTATATGTTGGTCTGGTCTCTATAGCTTAGGAAAGTAGTAGAATTAGAGAAGGTACAGAGAAAAGTAGCTAAAATAATCAAGGGAACAGCTACCTTGGATTCTTACAGATACCCACAGTTTCTTCACCTTACAGAAGGCGGCAGAAGTGGGGGACACAATCATAGCTTACAAACTCACCGATATGAAATTACTGGTAACTAAATCCCACAGTACTACGGAATGCCTGATGAAACTAGTGTAGACTGCTACCAAATAAAGAGCAGGAAAATCACAGAATCACAGAATATTTCAGGTTGGAAGGGACCTCTACAGATCATCTAGTCCAACCTTCCTGCTCAAGCAGGCACACCTACAGCATGTGGCACAGGGTGGCATCCAGGCGGGTTTTGAAGACCTCCAGAGTAGGAGACTCCACAACCTCCCTGGGCAGCCTGTTCCACTGCTCTGTCACCCTAACAGTAAAGAAGTTGCTCCTCACCTGGAGATGGAACTTCCTGTGCTCCAGCTTGTGGCCATTACCCCTCGTCCTATCGCTGGCCACCAGTGAGAACAGCCTGTCCCCTTCCTCCCTGCATTCTCCCTTCCTGAACTTATACATATTAATCATATCCCCTCTGAGCCGTCTCTTCTCCAGAGAAAACAGGCCCAGCTCACTCAGCCTCTCTTCATTCATTAGCATTCATTAGCTGCAGGAAGATATTTACTAAATTTTGAGTATTTCACAGACAAGGATGTGAAAACTGTGCTTTTGGATACAGGCGGGACTCTGTTCCAATCTGCATGTGTGCTTAAAAGAAAAAAGTCGTGCTGGTCATGCCATTATTTTGCTTTTGGACATGAATGACATTATTCTGTGAATATGACAAAAAATATCTCATATTGGGAGCACTACATTTCTAGATATAGAAGCTATTAAATGAAAGTATGTAAAAAGCTCTCATGAGTACTCTTCACAGCACACAGTTATTCAGCTTTAAACACTCAAGGAGATGTTGGTAGAAAGTTAAGTGGTGATTTAACACTGACTCAAAGTTTAAAAACAGACCCTTCTGCCCCTATTGCCAAGGTTGGTATTCACATATACTCATATTAATAATAAAAAAATTACCTGCAATATATACCCTTTTTTTCTTTAACATTTCTATTCTAACATTTCTTCCAAGCAAACGTAAGGAAATGCTCCATACAGATCCCAGATACTTACTTTCTTCTCAAGGGACAATCTTTCATGAAATGTCCAATTTTACCACAAATTCTGCAGCATCTATCATTTGGTGCTAATTCTCCTTCTGTCAGTACCTCTGGATCAAAGAAATACTCCTAAAAAAGAAATCATTCACATAAAAGAACTAATACCATTTGGGAATGTAAGACATAAATTAGAGTTAAGCCATACTGAGTTACAGGAAAGAATAAACCTTCCTGTGGGTAGCTGAAATCATGAATGACCACGTGAGATAACTGGCTTCTACTGCCTCTTCTTCAAAGGCAGCCTGCTGACCCACCAGGCCTGCAAGCTGCTCTGCAACAGCAGTTTAAAAAACCCCATACACTGTTTTGACAGAAATTACTATTTCTGATAAACCAGTACCATGGAGTCCTGATTTGACTAGCATGCTGTATGCTCCTCATATTTGTTTGAGAGGAATTCTCCATTTATAATTTCCAAGTACAAACAACATGAAAGCAATACTCAGTAATAAATTGCACAATAAAATTTGTTACAGTCCCACTTAAATCTAAATGAGAGGAACATAAAGAGAGCGCAACCATACTCCCAAATGCGATGCCTTTTATAGCCTATGTGAGCACACTAACACATACAACTGCCCTTTTAGAAGTGCCATTTCCTTTAACAAAACTTACCATTTTTGATGGATATTCTTTAGGAAATATTTTTATAGGGGTACCAAATACCCTCCTCCCATTGATAAAAGCCTTCATTATAAAGTTTGTCACTGAAGGGAAAGAAAAGAGGAAAATTAAACAAATCAAAACGAGATCTAAGTTAATCACTTATACTCAAATCTGTGAAAAGAAAACTTACTTTTTCTGGATAATCCAGCTCCAAGATTATGGTTCAGATCAAAGGGATCTGTATAAAGAAAAATTACAGGCATTACTCAATACAGAGCAAAATCAGGACTATATACATATACAAACAACCCAAGACAGAATTCCCAATGTAGAATTAATATACAAATTAAATTCTTTGCAAATTTGCTGAATGTAAATTTACTCCTAATTTACTAATTTATGAAGAATCATAGCAGCTCAGCTCTGAACCAAGTGAAGTGCTATGAAGAGTAGGCTTTGCTGCTACAAGAGCAGAAATCCTTCCTGTGACAATCAGCTGGGCCTGCAAATTGCAGCTTAAGGAGCTTTTCCAAAATGTGTCTGTGTATTTTCTTGAGACCGTATTACTTAACAGGATAATACTGCATATGGTATGATCAGTCATATTATGTAATCATCTAAATATAAGTTGGTTCATTACAGCTAACTTTTTCTCTGAAGCATATGGGTAAATTCATTTTTAAGTCAGCTAACATTATGCAAAGCTGAAATTTACTTTACAGCTTCTTTTCAGCAGGAAAACAAATGAAGAGTTTCCAGTCAGCAATACTGAAAATTAACGAGAGCTTTGCTGAGATTTCAGATTATACACAAATGGCATTTTATAATGTAGCAACAGAAAAACAAAGCAAGTCATACGGCAAAACTGATTTTTTCATATGAGCCTTAAAGGAATTCCTGATATTCATGTATTTTATGTGTTTTTACCTTCAATTACAATGTATTTGGAAGTCCACTGCTTTTTGAAAGTTGTGAGCAGACTTTTCCTCCTAATGCATATGACATGCTCTTTAAAATCAAAATCCTCGGTGTAGAAACGGAGAAGTCCAAGCCACAGCTGCCCAATGGATTCAGTGTTCTTGCCATATTCTGGCCAAATAACAGACTAAAAATAACAGAAGTATTTGTTTTTCTAAAATGTACATTATTTGAATTTTAAATAATTAAAATAACGGTCCTTAATATAAATTTTATTTTATAAGAAGCATAATCGAGTCATTCTGGAATACTTCCATTATCTTCATAATAAAGACTAACTTGGTTTACTGATACTTAAAATTGTATTTTTAAGCACTGAGATTAGCAATATGAATAATTATTATACTTCTAACAATCAGTTTTGCCTGTTATTGAAGTTTATTAATTCACTTGCAGTGTATTTGATCATATAATACAAAATTATTGAAGTGGATTAAGCAGCGAATAGATATATAACCTATATTTGTATGAGTTATCCCCATTCACTAATGTGATACACACAGAAATTAATCATCATCATATGTTAAAAATTATTTCTATCAAATCTGCCTATTCAGATTTGTTAAACTTAATTAAATACAAACAATTTTGTTCTGAAAAATTCACAATTTGCAGTTGGGATGTCCAAAGCAATACCTCTGAGTAATTTCTATTTCTTGGTTTACTATTTATGTGTATTTATGCCACCCAAAGAGAACTTAGGATCAAAGATTATTTTTTGGAAACTGCTTTCTATATTAACATTATGTTTGAAGACTACGTTCCTTCAAATGAATTCTTCTTGATTTGCTAAGCTATGGGTAACATCATTTCAAATTCACTTTCTGATATACTCACCAACTCTTCTAACTTATCAAAGAAATAAACATTCCAGCCATCAACTAAAATTTCAGGCTTCTTTGGTTCTTTGTAGATCTAAAAATACAATATTAACTCATTAGAAAAGCCATTCAGATTCAGCATTTTTCTGGTCCATTCTGTGCACTGATACTCATTTATTCCTTGAAATACTGTACCTCTTGAAGAACAGGGATAACAGGTGGATTTCTTTGCTGAAGAAAATAAAGCACCATGAGAGTATATGCATAAGAAGAAAGGCTACCTCGAGATGCATCTCCAATATCACACATCTAGAAAAAAAATATTAATTATGATTTTCATAGTTACCATCAGTTACCATTTCTAAATGTAAGTGCTGTCTCAAGCATATACTTACCTTTGTAAAGACTTTCATTGTGTAGCACAGGTATTTTACTCTAGGATCGATGGCTGCATATGATGACAGAAGTCTTGTATTATGCAAGGCCTATAGAAATAAGAAAGTCATATACAAAAAAGAGTAGCCTGCAGAAAAGAGGTAAAAGGCCTCTGAAAACAGAAAAAATAACTTTGGTCAAGGTAAGCAAAGTCAAGGAACAACACAGGACTGCCGCTGTGAGTTCACACATATACATGCAGAGTTTCTTAAAGAACATTGCAATTTATTTAAAAGTCATGGACAAAAGCACTAGAGTTGTGTGCTCAACAAAAGCAAATGTGAAACCCTGAGTAGTGGAACTAATAACTAAGGAAGGAAGCATTCAACTATGTAGTTATCACCTGCTAAAGAGCAAATAAACATCTTTAATCTGCTCCCAGGTGGTGCAAAGAAGCATTCACAGAATATTACTCAGAAAGGGAAGTATTAATCTATTACTGTGTTTTCAAAATAACTGGTAGAAGGTAAGTTCTTGAACTAAAAGATTTTCAGCCCAGAGTTGTGAGAGCTATCAGCCTACCCATATGGATGCAAAGCTTCAAGAAGAGACTTTCAGACTTACTGGGCGGCTGAAGTAAGTGGCTCAAGATTCCCCTTGGATGGATACAGAAACTTCAGAGAGTTACAGAATGCTACTCTCTAAAACTTAATTTCCTTTGATGTTTCAAAGAACTGGCTTTTGAAGTTCATAGACATTGAAAAGAAAAACAAAACTTGTTTTTAAAATATTTGGCCGAGGACTTGTGCTCTTTTGTATTCTGTAACAGTTCAGGCAAGTTGATGTCAAAACTCACTATCCCAGGCCTCAAATTCTAAGAAACTGCCATGACTGGGGGGCAAGAGGGAAAAGAGTGAAGTTAAAGTTATTTCTTTCTGAGTTACAGAAATACTCAAACATCTCAAAGCTTAGTGATTACTGTAACTGAAGAAGGAATACATCTCAGAAAAATGCCAACTCTAACCTGACTCCACTTGTAATGAAATAAAAAAATTGGTATTCAAAAATCTCAATCAAAAATTGAAATAGTTAATTGAAAAGTTATTACTGAACCTCAGCAAACCCAACGTTTCAACTCCACCTGTACATCCCACTTCTTTTAGCCCATTAACAGAAAAGGAAATAACCTTACCAGTGTGTTATATAAACTGATGTCTACTTCAAGACCACTTCTGACATGGAAGAATTTGACTATGGGGACTTTAGCAGTTGTTATAGGCAAGACATTTCTTAGACCTAGAATGGAGGTTTAGCAATTGAAGGATGACATATAGTCATAACAGTGTCCTACACACAAATGAAAAATGCAGCAGGAGTGTTACAAAATTAAATCTTAGCTGATACCAAAATGATTTTTTTATACCTATTTTAGGTATTTTAGGCATTTGCCAAACATCATGAATCTACATGCAATTATAAATACGTATACACACATACATACAAACGGCCTGAAGATTTGTCTAAATTTTACAGCAAAATGATTGTCACTTCAATGCAAAACTTTATATGTGATAAAAACGTGTAAAATCATATTTTCTTCTAAATAAAACAGATCACTTAGGGCAAGCTTTTGTGAGCTTGACATTACCATTAAAAATGCAATGCAGCTACTAACCTGAAGCCCCAAACATTATCTTAAGGCTTCTTCTCATGCACAGAGGTTATGACTCTATCCAATTTAGATCTGGTCCTACAACATTATTACCGCAGACACCTCCGCATACAAGAAAAAAATCTTGTATGTTCCCAGCATATCATATACCCTCATTCTTACTAATATCAAACCCTAAAATAGAATTTAATCTAAACGATTGTATCGTACAATGACACAGAAGTTTCTCACTGCATCAGTTAAAGTGACATAAGTAAAGCCACTTATTTTCACTTTCAAGAAAGTACCTGAATGTTTCTTGAGAATTTTTGCTAAGTCTTCAATGATTCGGATGCAATCAAGGCTCTAAGACATTAAGGAAAAAAGAAATCACTAAGATTGCATCTGCCAAAACAGATCTAGAAAAGTATTTCAGACAAATCTTTTATTATACATCATTAAACTTATAGCTATATAAATCAGGGTTTCAAATTGCACAGAATGATGTAAATATCAGAAAAATTTTAAAAATGGCATTTCTTTCAAAACCAGTACTAAACCAGGTCTTAGAAGACTTTTTTTTCTTTCAGTAGTGAATTTATATTAGACCCAGTCCTTCCCCACAATCTTGTATAACATAAAGAGCTAGAAATAGAACTGTAACACTGATAGTATTTATTTGCAGTGTTAATAATAAAAAAAGGTTAGTGCAGAATATGGAAGAAAACTGAGTAATAGGAATAAAAATTTTAAAGGCCTATCCATGACAGGAGTAAAATACTCCCAAAATATTACCCACATTATCTGTTTTTGAGGCAATTATTCACATTTTCCTCTAATCAGAAACACTGTTACAAAAAGTAAAATGGTTTCAGTATATGAACAATTTATGTAGCTGTAAAAGTTTTACATCTATTAATAAAAAGTCTTCTACCTCAGCAGTTTCCAGTCCATCAATAGTCATGCAGATATCAAGGTCACTTTGTTTGAAGCCGAAACCATTTTTGGATGAGCCAAACAAATTCAGCTTAGTTCCTGTAAAATATGCAGCAGATAATGTATCAGTGCAGAATCTCAAATTTTATACAGCTTCTAACCACTATATGCCATTTAACACAGGCATGAACAAATTACTGTTTTGATGAGCAAATAAGGCTATAAGTACTCCATAAATCTTTTTCATTAGAAAAGAATTGGTACTTTACTATTCAAATGAGTCTTTTACAGATCTAGAAACAAACTGGGTGGCCAAATAATTAAACCATCATCATACTAGCTAAAATCTGGATAAAATATAGAAGATTGCTCTCTACAGATATCTTCAGGATAAGGAACAGATCTGTCCACATACCAGGCTCCATCCAAAAACTCTTTTGCAAATTTTAAAAGGACTGAAGTCCAGAGGCTATACATAAGAATTCCAGAGATAAAATAAACAGTGTCAAAGAACTAGGCTTCAAAGACAGAACAGATATGTATCTATAGCTTAAAATACCCTCAAACAGAATAAGTTGTGGAATGAGTATAAACTCTCCTGGCTTTGGACTGATTCGCTTTTTTCTAGTACATCTATGCACTGCCAATTCTCTCTCACAGTAAACAGAAGAGCAAAGGGAAAAATAATGCTGAAAATAAGGGTAATATATGAAGGGCATATGCATCAAAACACTGCTTCTTAATCTTGGAATCAGATCCTTAAAGGGGTTAAGGGCTACAGAAAACTTAATGTTTATAAGAACAGATACAAAAATAGGAAGCCTGATGAATAATGAGATGAACTGAGATTAAAATCTCAATTTAACTAATCTGAATGACATGAAAATGACAGCTACAGAACTGTTCCACTACTGCTTTTATTATTGTTTTCTTGACTTTTTTCCTTCCTACCTATGTCTTGTATTTTTAAGACAAAGAAGCTAAAAATGAAAACTGATTTCTTTTTTTAAACAAAAACCTGACATGATTTTGGATACTTCATATTTTAAAGAAGGAGATTCCTTGGCTCAAACTCCGCAAATGGTATAAATGGATGGGCCATTAAGTTATACTCCATTCGGTGATTCTACGTGATTCTGTGATATGGCTGTTGAAAGCTTACAAAAACTAACTTAATGTTATATACTAAATGTGAGCAACAATGTAGTTTAAATCATCATATACTAAGATATCTATATACTGGGAAGACGCTGAAGCATAAGTATAAATCCAGAACTATGCAATTACCTGGGAAGTCCTGTCTAATGAAGTTTTCTAAATTTTGTCTTATATGTTCCCGAGCCTGATCCTCTATAATATTTGGAGCAAAATCCTCTTAAAGAAAAAGAAAAAAAAAGAAAAATTAAGCATGGTGATTTCTAAAAACAATCAACAGCAAAGACTGAAATGAAGAAGTGGTACGGCAAAGGGCAGGGAGCAAGGAAAAAAGCAAAAGAACATTGTAAAATTCACATGTGAAAGAAAAAGCAAGGATGAAGAGAAACACCTGTTCAAAGAAAAATATTAATTAGACAAATAATGGTCAATAGTGGCAAGAGAAAAGAGGAAAGTTGGGTCACTGAAAAGAATAACATTGAAGAAGTGTTACAGAACAGTGTTCTTCCTCTGATATTTTTAGAACTTCAATGTCTTCATTTACTAGAAACCACAACTAGAGGTTCAATCAGTGTTGAAATTCAAGGTAGGGCCAAATGTAAGAACATTAGACAAAAAACTACCCAAAATTAAATTCACAGATCTGTATTTCAGTATACAGAAGATAAACCTAAACATCATTTACTTCTCTAGATAGAAGCAGCCCTTCTCTAGCAGCCCTTACAAATCTAATGGAGTTGGATGCTGCATGGCAGGTAAATCAGTTTTCTTTACAATACCATCAGTCAGTGTTATTTCATTATTTTTTGCAATACTTTTCTATCCCACAATATCCGAAAGGAAAAACAAAACAAAACAAAAAAACACTTACGGTAACACTGGATACAAACTTGATCTAAAATAAATGAAAATTTCGGTGTCAGCGTTGGCAGTGGGTCTAGCTCAATCTTTTTGAAGTCTTCTGGACAATCTCTCTTTAAGTGACCTTCCCGTTTGCACAAGCTACATACTATTGTAGGAGACTGTATGAACAGAAAGCAATAATGATTTTAAGAAATATAGGCTTATAAATGATGTTGAATAATGCTTTCAGACAACTGCTAATAAAACATAAGCAATATGTTAATGTTCTGATAAAGACTGCTTACCTTGCCCTTTGTAAAAGCTGGTTTACTGAATTCATAAAAAAGTTCAGAGTCTGAACACTGTTCTATAGCCATGTTCTCTTCAAAAGCACTTCTCTCTGCAAGATCCTCTTGACTCAAATCAATCCTCACTGGTCCATCCATATTTTCTTTTAGATGCTTTTCTTTATACTTAATAGGGAGAGACAAATCCTCCTCCTCCTCCTCAGACATTGCGTCCTCATCCCCGGTGTATATGTTATCTAGTTCACCTTCAGCTCTTCTAGTATCATCACACTTTGCCTGGTTTGGAAGACTTTGTTCTTCTTCCTCTTCATCTTCATCATCCGAGTTCATCACTTCAGGTATTTGATTCTGTGTTGAAGGGACAAATTTGTTTGGGGATTCATCCAGTTCATCAGTACCTTCAGTACTCTCCTCATCAACATCAATCTTGCCATCCGTTATCCCACTGCACTCTAAGCCAAACTCATCACTCTCTGTAAAAATAGCGTTCTGAAAACCTTCCAAGTCTGAAGTACTGCATGTTTCTATATCGTGATCATTCACTGTAACAGGGAGCTCTCCACTTTCACTATCATCGTCTATTACATGATAGGTAGTCATCAAGTTGTTATTCCACCTTCTTTCTTGTTCATGTTCTTCCTCATATTCTTCTTCTTCATTCCCACTCTCTGTCTCTTCACAACTTGGTTTAAAATCTTCATTTTCTCCAGAAATAATTTCTTCAATTACACAGTCTGAATCTTCATGAGCAATTTCCAAATGACTTGTATCATCAGCCAGTTCTTCTTCAGTTAAGCTTTCTGAGCCATCACATAGTTTTGAAGGATCAATTCTGTGTGTTTGAGGGATACCTGTATTGTCGACTCTGCAGTCTTCTACTATTGCTGGGTTTGTTTTGCCATTCAAGTTCTGCAATTCAGAATTTGCATGCTTTATAGCATCTCCTCCAGGGTCCTGTGTATGAGAATTCTCCTTGGTGACATTTGGAGGAATTTTTTTGTTGAACTTGGTGTTTTTTTTGTGAGGCAAGGCAAAATACTTGTATGTTGCTCTCAGGCAGTGAAGAGTATACTCATACACTAGCTGGCTGTTCAGAGTTCTTGCTACATTCCTTTTAACTGAATATGGGTCTGAGAGAAAGAAGTGAGCCAGAAATGGAGGAGTTATTTTTTCTTTTTAAAAATACTTTTACGTCTTCTCAAAATTTAAATTTATTAATATCAATTATGTTAAGACATTACATCGAGGACATGAAATCTAGGAAGTGTGCTGAAGAAGTATGTTTTCTTTTTATTATTATTTACTTAATTATATTTGGCAACATTGATAAAAATACCCAAAAGAAACATTAGTTAAATTGATTTGTTTCAAACCATATTCTTACATTGTTATGATACGCAAACTAAGACAAGAAAATCTAACTTGTTATAGCCAATGGCAAGAGCCAAGGCAGTACCTTAGGAAACTAAAGGTAACAGCTCTCTAAAGTTTGATGGTAAACATCATCTACCTTCCACAGCAATGCGCTTTTTCGGCCAGTCCTTTAATTCACGAGATACGGTTTCTTTAAGTCGTATGCTAATAACCAAATCAGCCAAATTAAACTCCAAGGCATAGAAACGAAGCAGCTCTACCCACAGCTGACCAACTGGTGCTGAACACTGGTGTCCTTCATCAAATACTAAGGGAACCTGTCAATTACAGAGGAAAAGCTTAAATAACATTTAATACATGCATATGGATTTAGTTGTTTAAAAATGTCAAACTAGAACATCTACTTGCTAATAGTATTTATACTCGGTCTGTAATGTAATATAACAAAGTCTATAGTTGCCTCCATATTCCATGCTGATGTATTAACATGAAAAATTAATATTGCAATAAAAGCAAAATTTAAAAACACAATATGAACTAGGATTATAAAACTTCAAAATTGAAAATTATAGTAGTGATTGAAGAATTACATCACTGATTAATAACTCTGTGTTTTCCACAACATTCCATTACAAAGAGAAAAAACACCATGCACACACACACATTGAATTTAAATTTGAGATAGAACATATGCACAAAATCTACTGTTCTTCTGCAGTCTTGAAGATTCAAAAAAAACCATTCAAGAAATGCACGAAACAAATTTTATTACTTGAAGTTTTTAGATACTTATTTCACCAAGTCTGCAAATGTTCAACTTCCATTCAATATTTTGTGTCTCATCTGCTTAGAGTACATCCCAGTAGGCAATATGCAATAATATTAAAAGATACAATGTATGTTTAAAAAATTTTTTTGTATAGTCTTACACGTCATATTAGTATTAGTAAACTTAGTAAATACTGTGTCAGTATTTAGTACAAGTCATTCAAAAATATTTTTGCAGTTAAGAATACTTTCAGAGGTTTTTAAACAAAAGGATTCCCTTAATAGTAATAGGTAGTTTTATTCTTTAAAAAGGTAAAATTATCTATCGGGTGTAATTGTATAGTGATATTGATAATTAAAAATAATTTTTAATTAAATTTTGAATGTAATTAAAAAGAGTTCAAAATCTTAAACAGTTCAAAATCAGGACACAGTTCTCTGCTAGCTCCTCAACACCAAAATGTAAGCATAATAAGCCTCATATTGAACAGCTCTCCCAACTTCTAAGTTCATCTTTTGGCTTTGCAATACAAACACAAAAAATAGAACACGGGTCTTACTCCAAGAACAGCAATGACTGCTAGACAACAGAAGTAAGTTAAATGATCAGACCTTGCCCTTTTTAGGAGAAGTTTCCTTTGGTGTATCAGAATCATCAAGAGCATTATGCTCCCAAACCACAGTATCATTTTCCACTTCTTTAAGACTAAAATTTGTTAATTTGCTTAATGAGAATCCGTCAACCTGGAGAAGGCATGAGAAAGCATCACAAAGTTTAGTATCATGTGAACTTTAATGACGCAAAAAAAAATCCAGGGAAAGACTATGATTCCATTCATAATGTTCAGCATATTAACACACATACCCATGATCCGAAATAAACAGGTAGAAATGGCTCTTTCCTCTGTTGCAGAAAGAAGATAACCATTATAGCAAATACATAAGGTGACAAGCCTCCTTCTTCAGGACGATCAACACAGCACAGCTGTAAAGGTAAGTTAGGCAGTCATTAAAATCAAGTGACACTGTGAAATACTGAAGTCTGTCAGATTAAATAATGAGAGGGACTCAGACATCTCTGACCTTCTCTTATGAGATGGACTTAGCTGTGAAGGCCTTCTTATTTTCTGGAGTCATATTACTACTATAAACTTTTCAGTGAAAGTTCTACTCTTCAAACACACTGAAGAGTCATTGTATGCAGACTGGTAAAACAAACAGCATACTGCACATACTCAAAAAAAGGATAACTCTTTTTCTACATAGATATAACAAGTTTCAACTCAATGCTTTAAGTCATACTTTAGTTGAACGTACACAAAGTTTTGGAACAAGTCATTCTCTTTTATGGGAGTTTTATAAAGTTTCTATACTGAAATCTAAACATCTTTGAACTTTTTCACAGTGGATTAGCTTATGGCGATTCTATTTCATATGTGTTTCTCTGACTTGTTTGGCAATCTAGAAGAGCAGGACATTTAAATCTGTACACCAAGGGCTGGAGATGAAAATCCTCCTTTTGCAATTCTGCAGAACATCATATGTACAAATAATAATTTACAAAACCTACTATTTATAATAATTCAATATCCCTTTTCCCATTCATTCATTAAAAAGGAATTTCAACGACAGTTTGCTAAACTATACCTACAGCCTCAATTGTATAACACTAATATTCATACAAAACAGACAAGGGAAAACAAAGAACTCCTACCTTTGCCCAGTACCTGAAGGCAATCACTAAAGGTACTATTGTAGGTTCCAGTTTCCCAAGAGTAGCCAAATGGTTTGTGGTCAGATAAGCATTCTCATTCCCAGCACTTACTTTACAAGTAAGACCACTAAAAAACAAGAAGAAAAAGTTAAAAACCTTTAATGTGTTATGAGAAGAACAATAGGTCAGATGTCATCCCTCAAAACATTGCAGTTTGATGCCATAAAGAAATAGAGAGTTGCCTCTCAAAGAGGCAACATAAAAAGAAACAAAACTAGCTTGATTTGTGACTCATTAGCTTGATTTGTGAGTCAAGTGAGAATAAACGTATTTTAATTTTCCGTTTTCAAATACAATTCAAATTTAAGCATTTTTGTTTCTAATAAACATTAATATACCAAATCTAAAACTGTACTCATTTTCTTCAGGATATAAAACCAACTTTCCATTTCCACAGCCATAGTAAAATGGTTTCTATATCATTTCTAGAGCACAAAAAAAAAGCTTCCCAATAGAGAACAATCATGATAGCAGCAAAAAAAAAAAATTACTATTTTTCTATCACTAACCATTTAAAGAATGTTTTGCGAATCTTAAGTGATATCCATTAAATGGGCAAAATATAATGCTTTTCTCCTATCCTCAACATACCATTGAAGTTAAGCTAGCTGTTCTCACTCTTTAAAAACCCTTATTTTAACACCTAGATATTATCTAGAAGGAAAGAAAGCTTCTGCTTAAACAGTGATTCCTAATGGTGAAGTAAAAGTACATGCTGGACACTGTAACTAGGGGATTGGGAAACAGGCAGTTGAGGACAGAACAACCCTTACCCTCTTATTCTAGGCTAGGAATGACTTGCCCATGAGTGTTAGTTTGTGTTTCAAGATCCATGGAACTGTAATAATTTAATACAGAAACTCCATTTTTCAGATCTTGGTATATACAATTTACATTACTATACTCTATTAGAACACACAAAGTGACAACTGAGACCTTTGTTTTTCTCTGCACACCACCACTGGTATTCTAGCATGGAAATCTGCTTCAACTTCAATAAAAGATTCTAGAGGGAGAAAAGAAAAAGCAGTATTAGACACAGGAGCGACAGGAATATGCTGAACTGGAAGTTCATGCAGCTAGAGGAGTACGTCCAGATTCTGAATCTCAGCTTCCAAACTATCTCAAAATTAGTAATTTAATTAACCAAGCATGCAGTACATCTGACAGATTAATCTGTTATTCTTTTTAAGTACACTTTAAAACAAGATAGAAAAGTATCCTCTAAACTATATTAACTAGTGCTGTTTAACAAAATACTTAAGAAAATACAAGCTTTATAAAATTCAGTATAAACAGTAGGGATAATACAATTAAGCAGATGTATCTGTTA
The DNA here is from genome assembly GCF_003342845.1 of Nothoprocta perdicaria. Taxonomy (NCBI): domain Eukaryota; kingdom Metazoa; phylum Chordata; class Aves; order Tinamiformes; family Tinamidae; genus Nothoprocta; species Nothoprocta perdicaria. The sequence goes on along the minus strand of NW_020455261.1, from coordinate 1,140,168 downwards.
AAGGTTGGCTTTATTGCACGCATTAAATTAAATTCCAGAAGAACTTAATCTCTTCAGACAGACAGAGAGCCTAATGACATTTGTAAAACAAAGTTAAGAGTGAAAGATTAAAAAAAAGAGTAATCTCAGAACTTTAGGAGAAAGTATATCAGCTAATTTTCCCTGGCAATCTAGGAAAATTTAACATGTCAGAACTGGCTTTTCCATATGATGCAATGGTTTTTTTTCTAAACCTTTTTTTATCTCTTCTATGTGTTATATAATTTTCCAAATTCAATTCCACTTTTTAAAAAAAAATCTTTATACTTACAAAGGACGAATATAACTCAGCTCCTTTTTGCAGATGGAGTGAACTCATCCAAACTAGAAGTTAGTTTCACTGGGCAGAACCCAAAGAAACTACAATTCAATTTTACGTATCCAATTCAAATATTCTGAGAGTGTTGTTTTCGTGGTGCCATATAGCCATTGTGGCATCTGAGCTTTCTGAACACGTCTTGATTTTGGCACCACGCTCCTCAAATGCATACTATTTTCTGCCTCTGTATCCAGACTCACAAGAGAAGGCTTAGCACAAGGTGCTAGAGAAACTGGTGCTTGCTTTTAAAAACATTTTGCGGATGCTGAGTTTTGGACCTTTATTCCTTCACTTTGTTTAACCACAAAAATCTTCATTCACAAGGGCTGAAGAAGCAGCTGCACACATGTTAAGGGGTAAGAAAATGGCATAAATCTAGCCCAATAAATGTATTCATACTTAATATACACATTTAGAACTACACCTCTACTTCTCCTGCTACAGACATAAAGCAAAACAAACAAAAAAAACCCAAATCTTGGCAATTCCCATGAGAAAGGAAGATAATCTTCTCTATCTTTTTTTTCCCTGCATACGTTCTATTTGGTTGGAATGCAGTTTTCAGTATCTTAAACTTTAGTGCCTTTACTAACACTTTACTAACTAGTTATGTGCTTCTTACATAAAAAAGTGTCTGTATACATTTATTTGTAGATGAATTCAGTGTATTAACAGGCATGCGCACTTAATTGGAAGAAAGTAAGTTTCTAAGTTTATAAACACAATTTGGAAGGGCCTAAGTTATTTTTTCAACTTATAAGGCTAAGGGTAATAGAGTAGTATGAAGAAGAATATTCTAATGGCATCTATGCTTATAATACATAAGAATACTCAACCAATATTTTTTCACACCTAAAAAAAAAAAAAGGGACTTCAAACAGCGTCTAAACAGAAGACAAAACAAGAGTTCCATCAACATATAATTTTCTACAATAGTTTGTACTCTTACATTATTCAGCAAAGCAGCATATGGCTTACCAGTTCAATAGAACTGGGATTGAACATTATTAAATAGTAAGAATAATGTGAAAACTATAAACAGGCATGTCCTTTCTTACCACTATTCCTTAGACTTTCTTGCACAAGTAAAAGAACATCTGGTTGAGCCATCTGCGAAAAAAGCAATAAAGCCATTTTCACTGTTGTCAAAAAAGCTGTTTTCCCACAACTCATATTCTAGACATACTCTCCCCTCTGCCATTCTCTTCCCTCCCTGCACCCCAAAATGGACAGTAAAAAGGAAATAAAATGGCAGCAACAAACAAAATAGGAAAAAGAAACATTTCATCATTGGTTAGTGATAGATTATATCAAAAAGAAAGAAAACTTGGCTTAGAAAAGAATCCTAGATAATTTTAAACAAACTTTTTATCTCTAAAGACTTTATGTAAAACCTGAAGAACTATTGTTCCAGTATTCAAATATGTTAGCTATCTGACACAGGGGATTTACCTCATGTCAAAGTTTGGATTCACAGTATTATCTTTAACTATATGTATATTTATGAATTTGAAAACATTTTTTGCCTCCATTACATTTCTGTGTTTCCCTGGAAAAATACTTGATTTCAGCTATGAGGTTGTCACACGTACTACAGCAGGAATATGTTCAAGCACAGAATCAAAAGCTTTTCACCATTCTTCTTCCCAGTGATCAAAAAAAAAAATGTACAGAAATAGCTCAGATAGCAAATGAATGCTTTAAATTGTTTCACAAGTAAATGATAATGATGGTTTCATAGTTCAAACATAACCTAGGATTGGAAACCCTAATGTGCATGTACCAGTGAAGAGTCAGAAGCACAGGTCTGCCATTTGATTCAGTTGAAATAACTGTCTTAAGGACCACCTGGAGTCCAAGTACTTAAGTTTTTGAGATTTTTAGAAGGAATGATTGATAAAGCACAAAAACACGTTCTATTACATGAGCATTAATGGTATACGTAATAACACTATTTTAAGACTGCATTATTATGGTGGCTCTGCTATCTAATGAATTTTCATTAAAAATGCTATTACCTCACAGCTGCAAGTTATATTTAAGCTATAATCTACATATATATATAGCATATATAGCTAACCTATAGATAAGCTATAAAGGTGTAAACATCCAAAACCACTTGGATGTATATAATAAAAATGGTCTTACTTACGTTGGCAGGAAACTGGATATCTATGTTTATGTCTGATGTTTTGAAACCAAATCTGCTACAGGAGGAGCCATACAATCTTAATGAGCTCTCTGCAATGGAAAGAATTGTACTACATTTACTCTAGGTCTAGTTCTAAGTCTGTAGCTACTTTACTATTTTGTCAGTAGATCTTAAACCTGTATCTAGTTTCAGCAGCCACAGGAGTGAAGTTCTGTCTTTTGATAGAACAGAGCTGAGTTAGGAAGTCCTACCTCCCAGGCTGTAGGTAGCAAATGCTTGTTTTGATGGTCAAATATAGCCCATGTCCTTCCTCATCATTTTTTTTTCCTACAATACATGTCTGTCTGGATCATTAACATTCATTATAATTTAATTCTGATATGACGCTACATTGTCAGTTCATGTCTTTCAGCAGGTAGTTACAAAACAGTGTCTTATTATTTAACTAACCAAGCTTTTTAAGTTCACATATCTAGCACTAAAGCAAAATGGCAAGCAATACCTGGCAAGTTCTGATGCAGCAAATTTTCCATTGTCGTTTTAATTTTGAGCCTTTCTTCTAAATCTTCATTATTTAGACCAAACTCTTGCACTACATTTTCAATGGCAACACCAATAGCTCGTATTTGGGAAGGTGTTGGAGGAGGCAGGGCAGTCAACAGTAGTTCCTCTTGCTTTTCCTTTAAAAACAGTAAGACTGAGGTTTCAATTATATTCTTTGGTTGCTTAGCATGCCAGAATGAACATATGCAATTTATCCCAATTAACATCACCATGGCTTTTCAAAATACTGGAGGTAATTGGAAATAAGTATATCAAAGCAGAAACGGTAATAGATACAGTGAAACATATTCCAGCAGACTTCAGTGAAGTGCATAATTCATTACATGTATTTGTCACATAATTTATCTCCTATAAAGTGGGAAAGGGCAGGAGCTAAAGGCAAAACAAAAATGAAAACAGGCACAAACTTGTTTTCATCCACTTTAAGCTGAGAAAGTAAGTGGAATCAGGAGAAACTTTACTTAAAAGTAAAACTGAAATTGTACTAGGAGTTGTTTTATATGATTATGCTCAAAACAAACCTATTATTTCTTTTTATAAATAGACATGTCTATAATACTCAATAACCTCTGATACATTTACATTTATGTATTTCCAAATGGCAAGTTTCACCAAGATACGCGGTGGTTATTTCTGTCATACTAAGCATATTTGCTTATTGTTAATTCCTCATTGCTTTGGACTTCATCAAAACTTCATTGTTTGAAACATGCCAACAAAATCGGCACTAAAAATACTATATATAATCATACTATCAGAGGGATTCACAAAGAGCAAACAGAACGGTCAGTTGCTACTGTTTTCTTATTACATTTAAATCATAAATAACAAGATATTATTGAATTATACTATAGATGACAACATCCTTCAGTAACAGACATGAAAAGGTACAAATTAAATTCCTAAGCAGTCCATTTACCAAACTTATTCTTTCTAACAGCATCATCGAGAGCTTCTGACAATCACTCAGAGTTTTAAACATCTATGTGGCAAAAATGCATTAGCAATGTTTTTGGAAGTAATGCAGTTTCATTCTCAGTAGCAGGATAAGCACAGTTTAATGATTCTGTGCTTTATATTACCTACACTGACTTTAACTCACCTTTACACTTTTCTTGTGTCTTTTCTCTTTCATGTGCTTATGAGCAAAAGCCACTGACTCAATCAAAATATCACACAATTTGCATGTGTATTTCGCTGATGGATAGCTTCGGGGTCGCTAAAATAGAAATGATTAAAAAAGAAAAGCTTGAGATGTAGAAAAACACTACCTTAATTTTAGTCAATGCTCCTTCCAAGTAGAATAATTCTGAAATGCAGAAATGTGCACACTAGTTTCCCCAATTCTATTTTTACAAACAAAAAAATGAATTTCACATATAATGTCAGAAGAATTATGATATCAGAAAATTAAATCCAATATTGGGTATGTTATGGGTGGAAAATACCCACAGAAGATTGCATTAACTGAACTACATATATTAAAACTTTTCTAGTACACTGCCCTAGCCCATAGTTAATACACAACCTAAAAGATCAGCCAGTTTGTGCTTAACTGCTTCCATAAATTCATGTATTTGATTTTTTTTTAATGCTTAAAATTCCTGTGGAATTATGGACAAAGACTTATTACAGCAGAAAACGAAAGATAACTGGTCTTCTTTTGACATTCAACAGCACCAATTTTGCTAGTTCACTTAGTTATCGATCCACACTTTTTTGCTAGAATTTATCCAGAATTTTTAGTTAGAAAAACAGCTCAGAGCTGACACTCTACATTGTATTTACTGATTAAAAAAAAAAGAAATAGAGAAACTACATAGGTAAAGACAATGGCACCTTCTTCAGTCTATAGATGCAGTCTCGCTTCAATCTCTCCTCAGCCTGCTGCAACCCGAGAAGTTCCTTTGCCGACAGCAGAGATTCATCTATGACTGGAGCATCCACCTCTTCATCTTGATCATACTCATCTTTTCTAGTTCTTCTTGATCTCCTTGGTTTCCGATGTTTCTTGATTTCTTAAAAAGAGTTACGAAAGCAAACATGTCAAGTAACCTCAGAGTACAGCACTGTATTTGGGGATTTTTTTCTTTCCTCTTTAGTTTCCCCTCTGGTTATGAGCTAACCAAGAAAGACAGAAATCTACCCTGCATAGTTTTCTAGTCTGTTCTCTGCAAGTCTGATAAAACAATCTGATCCATGCATGTTATAAATGTAGCTTTGTTAAAATTAAAAAGAAAAATTTAAAATTAAATGCAGTAGATTTCACCTTCTGCTTGAGGTATACGCTGTACATCACTCAAATGAGAAGACCAACTAGGTCCAAACATTTCAGGATGCCTAGAAAGGCGTGCATATACAATTTTTTTAGAAAATCTGTAGTCCCACCGACCACCCAGAATAGTATAGAATTTCTGAGTATAGGCCAATTTGAATGATCTTTTATTTGCATGAGCTAAGAGCACTAAGATAAAGCATGGCAGTGAACTAGCTGACATATAACTATTTATTATCAGTGGGAACAATTGCAACAACTGTAAAAAAACTGCACAGTTGCCTTTCATTTAAACCAGAATATGGATAAGGATTGCCTTCCTATAGTTGAAGTGACAAATGAAAGGCAGATAATAGCCGCTTTTGGCTACTCATGTCAATAAATAATTAACTTGATAGTATTTGCACATCCAGATTTATAAAGCTACACATCTTGCAAAATGAACATGCTTGGTTACATTTACATCAAAAGCCCTGGAAGGCATTAATGGACAAATCATCTCTAGTTTCAAATTAGCTTTGCCATTTTTGAAGCAGGAATTGATAGTGGTCTGAAGAATATATATATATAAAAAATAATATATATTTTATATATATTTTTTATATATATATATATATATAAATAAAATAGTGACCTAAGGAATGTACACAGGCCAAATGCATGAACTTAGATCATATCTTATCTTTCAATTAAGTATACATACAAGATGTCAAGGTGCTTGGAATCTCAGAAGTTCTGAGTCTTCTGAGAGAGTTTTATGAAATCTTCTTAACACTTTATCACAGCCTCTAGTTTTCATTTTAAATATTACAAAATGATAAAAAAAAGCCTACCTGTAACACTTTTTGTCTCTATAGTTAGTAAAGAGAGAAGACCTGACTGCGAGCTTTCAACCAGCTGCTCGATTCATTTCACTGCACAGCATGTTTGCACTACTGCTGTAAGTAGAAATAGGGCAAGAATGGTAATAACACCCTTGCATTAAGCAGAAGTTTATGCTGGGATATGTGAAAGACAACTAAAGCCTAACAGTTTGAAGGTGCAACACTATAATGAAAGCCCCAGAAAACACAAAGAGAACTCAAACTTATCTTTTAACTTTACACATCTCCTCAATTTCTGTAAGAAAACGAAGTGAAGAGACAGCAAGTCTCTCCTGCTAAAATTTCTGATACATGAAAGGGTTACATTTGGTGGCTGATCATTGTAGACAGATCTTGGAGAAAAAGTCCTGTATGTTACTTTGCAAGAAAGCCTGTGACAGGTATCTACTAATCACTTACTTCCGAGAGCACAAAATAACTTTAAAAAATTTATAAAGCAAATATTTCTAATATTACTCAGCAATTGCAGTACTTGCAATCTAATTATAGGCTAATGATGAAAAGTACTAATTGCAAATTAGAGTTGCCAGTCACGCAGAAGAATCAGTGCCTCAGAGATTTACTAAACTCCCTCATTATGAGTTAAATGAAGTTAGCAAAAAGGTCAGGGAAAGACACAAGTACATAAAATATCTCAAGGATAAGGAAGAGCCAAAACATTAGAATTAGAAATCTTAAACACACCTCAAGCGGTGAGCCATTCTCTGCCTGTGCTTCACAGCAGGGTAAAATGGGCTTGCTCAATCCTGAGTGATGCTTGCCTAACCTGTTCTTAAAGGCTTCCAGATACAGAACTCCTGAGCTCCTCACACATCTAATCCAGCAGTTCTCTAGCTTTACTACTAGAAACTTCTCCTTTACTCTTTATCTTAATCTTTCTTGCGGACATTTAGGCCAATTGCTCTGTGTCCCATCTATTAGAAGAACACAAAACAGATTATTTTAATATTCCTTTGTATAGCTAAAGGATATTTTCATGCCCCCTTCTTTTGTACAAATATTGGTGGTTGTTTAAACTTTATGTAGTTTCTGTTTTCTTACATGTCCTAGCATTTTGTTTTGGTTTTCTTGGGATTGTTTCTATTTTGTCTGCTGAAATAGACTGTTCAAGGTTGAACAGAGCACTGCAACTGAGAGTTTGCAAAACACTGACAAAATAAAGAATATTTCGGTTTGCAGCTGTATTTTTCTCATGCCTCACAACAATATGACTACTGGTGAAAATCATCTCATTATAATTCTAGACACCTCTCTGAAAAATGGCTATCTATTAGCTTTCTCTCCTGCATGTAGGCAATTGATGTTACAGAATCACGCAATGGTTGAGGTTGGAAGGGACCTCTAGAGATTATCTAGTCCAACCCCCCTGCTCCAGCAGGGACACCCAGAGCACGGGGCGCAGGGCGGCATCTAGGCAGGTTTGGAAGATCTCCTGGGAAGGAGACTCCACAGCCTCCCTGGGCAGCCTGTGCCAGGGCTCTGGCACCCTCACAGTGAAAAAGTTCCTCCTCATATGGAGATGAAAATTCCTGTGTTTCAACTTGTACCCATTGCCCCTTGTCCTGCCACTGGCCACTACTGAGAAGAGCTTAGCCCCTTCCTCCCTACATTCTCCCTTCTCATGTACTTATACATGTTACTCAGATCCCCTCTCAGCCTCCTCTTCTCCAAGCTGAACAGGCCCAACTCAGTCTCTCCTCATACGAGAGATGTTGCAGTCCCTTAATCATCTTTGTCACTCTCCACTGGACCCTCTCTAGAAGCTCCATGTCCCTCTTATATTGGGGAGCCCAGAACTGCACACAAACCCAAATTTCTACCCAAATAATGATATTTGGGAATAAGATATATTCCCAAAGAATTAAATAGCTATTTAAACCTATTTTTAAGCCATCTCTCCAATTTTGCAAAAATATTTCCATTTCTCTTCCTGTCTTTGTCCATTCAGTTCCATCAGTTCTATGGCATATGCAGATTAATAAGCATGCTTTATTCATTCATCATCTGGAGAGTGCCATAAGCATCAAAATAATAGATTTTTGTAGATGCTTGCTCATTATTTCCTTTCATTTTGACAAAGTCATTGTAAGTACTCTCTGAGTATAGTTATCAAATTGGCTTTGCAACTCCCTTATTTAATTTTGTCTAGAAAAATATCCTCTACTTGACTTGTAGGACTGCCACATAAAATTATATCCATGATTACTAGTAGAATCTCTCCACTGCTTCTCCCATGGTTGCAAGAGCTGACGACCCTTCTGAAGAAACAGACAGATTTAACATAATTTATTCTCGACCAATCCATGCTGACTGCTACTTATCTGTGTTACCTTCCCAAATACTTACAATAAGCAAGATTATTTGCTACAGAATGAATCTCCGAGATTAAAGCTGTGTATCTTTCCTTTCTAATTCTGTGGGGTATTCCCAATTGTTGGTATGCCATTTCTCCTGGCTAAGTTTCTCAAGTTTCACAAGATGAAGTTCAGCAGACACAACCAATCTGAGAACATTTATGTATTCTACCCTGCTGTTTCCTCATTTGAGGTGGAGTTCAAGTGTGAAACACAGTTTACTTCCAGCAACGAAAGATATTAAGTACTTGCTTACCATTCTTTTTTTTTTTTTTTAGCAACACATGATACAGAAGAAATGAGAAATAACTCTTGGCTTTCTTGACATCAACCATCAAAAATACCTCTCCTTCTGTGAAGAGCGGAAGACCAATATTGCCCTTGGCCCCTTTCTTAATTAAGCTAAGAGAGATTTTGTGTTGAGATCCCTGAAGCACATCTCAGCATTTCTCATTTTATCCTACACTCTGTTCTTTATAGTGTCATATTGCTAACATACTCAGCTAATTTGTACAGGGAAAACTGCAGAAATACTACAAAGATGTCACAATCTGCTCATACATATCACTTAGAATAGAATCTACCAAGCCAATGCTGTTGTGATGTATCATGTGCTTATCATGTGCTGTAACAATTTGTTTAAAGTGCTACAAAATAATATAATCAATAGTTTGCAAGGTAATACAGAAAAAAAAATTGCTTTAACAATGAATCTTTAAATTATACTTTTCAATAGTATATAAACAAAGCCATTTTCTTAATAAATATGCAAAAATAAACAAACAAGTTGATTACCAGAGCCTCCTTTCTGCATGTCTGAAATGTCTTCACTTGTTGAATCCTTCTGAAGTTGTCTTCTTACATTTCTGTTTCCTGCACCTTCAACTTCCTGAAAAGAGTCCTTTCTTGTCCGATTAAGTGTGGGAATCCAGACTGCAGATCTGTGCTCTCTCCAACTGTCAGAATTACCACGATGGTCATCAGATATCCATTTCCTCACTTGCTCTTTTTGCATTTCAAGTAACTTTGACGTTTGGTTGTGATTGATATTTTTAAGTGAATTTGGGCTATTCAAAGCACTACGTGGGCCTCGTCTGGGACTATTTCCATAATGAGCTGGTGTTGCCTTTTTCTTCTGAGTGCTGATATCTATTTTATTGCTATGACCATTTGCACCATCATCCATGACTTGGTAGTCTGTATGTAGGGGATTCCCTTTTAACTCTTCTTCATGCAGAAATTCCTTCTCCTTATTTTGTTTGGCAAAGCAGGGTTTTGCAGCATCTCCCATTGTCATTGCCATTCAATGACTCATACCTACAAACTAGAAAGCCTTAGCATTAAAAGTTTTAAACTAGCACTTTAAAATAATCAACTGATAAACACAGCTGCACTGGCTATTATTTGAGAAGGAAACCACCAACAATCAATACCACCAAAGCATGCAAGTTGGGGCACAAAACAAGCTTTGCTCCACCCAGAAAAAAAGACAGTCTGAAACTGGGCTGTCCTTCCCTAATGGTGTCTAATCTCAGGAGTGATTCACTAAATTGATAGCCCACACACTTCTGGATAGGAAGGTCTGGAGTCTTTCAAGATACATAATAAAGCTGCATAAACTGACTGCTTGAGAAGGTCACTGCAAGTCTCCGGTCACAGCACAGGTGGTTCTGAGAGAAAGGTCTAGGCAGGCAGGCAGAGGTAGAATTGCTGGGAGGTAATAAAGAGGATGCTTCAACAGTCTATGGTATCTGAGTAATCACTTTCCTTCCCCACAACAGCAGACACTCTTCATCTGCTAGAAATGAAAGCTGTGGGCCAAAAGGCAGAGATTGAGTTGTGCCCTGATCTGCCTGTGAAGCAGGTATCACTCAATAACTAAACAACAACAGTGCGTGTGCTTGTGTTACCCAGGATGGAGCCTGAGGCCTTATATCACTAGATGTTAAACACCTGTATTTTATTTAATATTTTTTAGAATGTTTGGGCTGTTGAGCCGCTCCCAGATTTGGTCCTGTCCATGTTCTTGTTGTAAAACATGCCCTGAGAGAGCTGTAACTCAAGTAACAGCATAAACCTGAGCAAACTGAAATGAGCAGCTATCTGGGAGAGGCCGGCCCAATGCGAATAAACATCAGCAGTAACAACAACACTGAATATTGTTTGACTTAACTAACGCCACATACAAATGAGAACAAAATGTTTTCTCTTTCAAAAGACACGTAAGCACTTAAGGATGCAGAGAAGGCCGTAGGGCACTTACCATAAGCAGTTAAATAGGAGATGTTTCTGCAGTCTCTAATAGGGTGTCTGACTTTAAATTTAGACGCCTTTTAACCCTGCAGGCCTTAAAGGCACTTTCAGAAACCTCAGTACCTGCTTTCGACAGTCTTGAAGCCTCATTACTTATCCCTCTCTTCAGCAAAGAAGCTGTTTGCTCTTTACGAGCGGCAGAAACACGGAGGATACCTGTCCGCAAGCAGCGACGCTCTCTCAGCGGGGCCTTTCCCGCGCACGTTCTGTCAGTGAGGCGCTCCCGCGGGGAGGGAGCTGCCCCAGGCGCCCGGGAGCCCTTCGGGCGCACGCGGTGGGCTCGCTACCCAGCCCACAGCGGGAAGGCGCTGCGGTGTCCGCCCTTTGGGCTGACCTGGGCACAGCTCGAGCCGGGGAGCCCCGCGCCGCCGCGGGCTCCGGCCCAAGGCTCCCGGAGCCGGGCGCGGGGCCGGCGGCCTCACGGGCAGCGGCCGCCGAGCGCAGCGACACCCGGAGCTG
>NW_020455261.1:1086927-1128311 GCF_003342845.1 Nothoprocta perdicaria | reverse complement strand
GCGGCCCCGCGGCCGTGGGGCCGAGCCGCGCCCCACGTTGGCCCAGAACACGGGGTAGTGCCAGCCCCCCTAGCCCGTGGCACAGCACGGGGCAATGGGGGGACGTGTACGGGCTCAAAATGAACCTCAGGAGATAGGGCAGCCCCGGGGTGCCAGAAGAGATTTTTCCTTTAAATAATGGATGCCAAATAAAACTGTTGTAAAGCTAAACGTGCTCCAGCCAGCAGTGCCTGTGATCACTGCGTTTCAGCGGTCAGTCCCTGACTGTGAGGGGTTTATCCCACCAGCACGTTCACACTTGATGGTTGTTGCGCTAACTTTACTTATGATAGGTTTATTATGTGATACACATAAAAAAATAATAAAATTCCGCAATCATACAAAGTGAAGGCCGGGTTTGATTGCCATGGGATTAGCAGAATCGCGGTCCTCTTCGCTGTGCAGATACGTGATGGAGGAACGTTTAAGCGCTGGGCTTCCACCGCAAGCTGCTGTTACTCTAGTTTAAGCTAAATCTTTCTCTTCTAGTTGTAGTGAATCAATTTTAAATACCAAGTTCATAAAAATATGAGTGTTAATGTGTATAGACTAAGTGCGATTCAACCAGCACAAGCCCTCAAAAGATCCTCTCTGTGAAAGATGGCTCACACGACACACAAACAGATGAACTGATGTTATTTTGTCCATTTTGCTGGAAATACTGCGGTAAGTAAATGAACAATCACCAAACCAGTACCGTGTAAGTGACTTCTTAATGCAGTGCTTTTAGGGAAATGAAGAGGTTCGCATGTCATTGGGAACCGAAAGCAACTCTATGTAATTCACGTCGCATCAAAACTAACCTGTATGGGCAGGTAACACTCAGACCAAATGACTCATTATGAGTATGAACACAAATACAGAAACCTAAAATGAGTCGGTTCCTTAGTGGTGATTGAATGACTTGACCGGAGGAAGGAGAAGAGAAACACCGACCCACCCTGATTACAGCTGAGACAGCTGGAAAAACAGCCATGTATCTGGTTTCTTATAAAGAGAGAGCTTCTGTCGTGCAATTTCTTCTTATCAAATTAAATATTGTGCATATTTTGTGAATATTGGTTGCACCTGCTCAGCTTCTTCCTCTTACTGCTTCCTTCTATTTCTACAGGCCATCTCCCATACCTAATACCTGCCAAGCTTAAGGGAGTTTCTTCCTACTGCGCTTTTGCATCCGTGGAAAAGAAGTGTTCTTAGCTGACTCTGGAAGCAGTCCTGTGAATACCATTGCAGCCTGTGCAAACTATTTGCAGGATTTTGAAGGAAGGTAAAAGGCATATCAAAATTACCTACAGTGCCACTTAAAGATAGAGCTTCATAGCCTTAAAGTCAAATGCTTTGTAATTTAGTAATTGTAATGGCAGTGCCAGAACTAAAACTCACAAATGATGTTTGCCTTCCCCTGCAGGACCCCCCAAAGTAGGAAAATTCCCTCGGTAGGACATTCTCCGGACCGGGCCAGGAATGCGACGACAGCTTAACTTATCAAAACAAAAGCAGTGAGCAAATGTGGCAGGTGTGCCAAATATAGAAAAATTTCTAAGGCCTGTCTCACCTCCTTCCATAAAATTGTTTGAATGGCTGCAGGCTCAGCACATGTTTCGTGTCACACTGACTGCTGCGGGTCAAACAGTGCTGGGTCCTGTGGGAGCTCCTCGACGGCGGGCGCTTTCAGACAACGTGGTCTGAAACTCCGCTCCTTTGTACCTTCCATGGGAGCTCACAGGTTTCGCTTTAGATTTCTGATAGAGAACTGTATATTCAAGTGCTACCAGCTTCTAAGATTGCTAGACAAATGCAAGCACAAACGCATGTGAAGTGTGGAAGGCCCAGCTTTGAGGGAGATGGGGGTTTTGTGGTGGGTGGGGAGCATGAAGGGAGAGTTTTATCGGCTTTCGTGAGAAAGAGTAAACGCACAGAATTAACTAAGCTTATATTGAAATGTGAAAACATAGTAGAATTTGGTCAGTCTACATAGAATAAAGGAAAACAAGTTAGAACTGCAAAAATGTTAAAAGATTACACAGCACTAAATAAATATGAAATCCAGATTTATGAAAACAATAAGATTGAACTTGACAGTGTGCTGGGCACTACAGAATTGTCTTTTATTCTTGAAGACACCTAATCTTTTGAATTTCTTGGGCACTAATCTCGAAAGCCACTGACTTTTTGCTGGAGCTCAAGCCAACCATTCCAAGTTCTGCATAACTGAAAGCTAATGACAACATTTACTTAGCTCAGACAAGCATTAGGTGTACTTTTAAAAAAAAGTTTCTTTGTCTTGAGAAACAGATCCTGCTTACTTTTAGGAAGTTTTGCTCAGAAAATGTTTTCTGTGGTTTTGTGAGCTAAATGGGGCCAGTGGGAGGTCGGAGACCTGCCATACTGGTGTCACTGGTGTCACTGGTGCTGCTGGGTGTGAGGCTGCCCAGGGACACGAGTGGCAGCGCCCGGGGGTGGAGGAGCTGTTTTTGCAGTGACTCAGCCACCACCTGGTGCCTCACCCTGAATCCACAGCCTTTGACACCTCAAGATTTTGCTGTGGTGACACTCCTGGTAGCTTGAAAAGCTACCAAGAAAGCTACCAAGAAGCACCTGGTAGTGAAAATACTGCTTGTCTCTGTACTGAACATCAGTGGAAAATCACTTGTCTGTTTTGTGCTGTGCAGGTCGGTGGGACTACCTGGCTCCTGGATGTCTTACACCTGGATTTTCCTGAAGACTGTGAGGCTGTCTGACCTATAGCCTGGTTTAAACTCTGCCTTTATAACTTCTCAGACCTGAATCACTTTGATTCATGTGCACTTACCTCACTGGTATGTATTTATCTCACCTATGATGTGGCCCAGAAATGCAGTAACCTTTCAGGGACTTTGCAGGAATAGTCAAGATCAATGGAGAATGATTTAATGAAAATCCCCAGATGTTAAAACCAAGGAGATTTAGACTTGTCCAGAGATGGTACAAGGTAGTGGCAGCCTTAAATTGATTTTACCTTTACATTTGGGACCCTGCTGTAAAAAATCATGGAAACTGTACCACAACACAAGACACACCTTCAAATGGAAAGATACTGGGAAAAAATCCTTGATACTTTACTTGGAAGCTCACAAAACACACTGCTTGCCCGGAAAATCATAAATAACAGCTGATTTGTGCTCGCTAGATGGCAGCAGATTCAAAAGAATAGCTGAAAAGCCATAATTCAAATGAATAGTTTATGAACAGGGCGCTTAAAGACATGCCAGTGCAGCAAAATAAAGGTGCGATTATAAAACGTCACTAAAAATCTAGCGAGTGTGGGTAGCAGGAGCAGGGGAGGAAGGCAGCGCGGGCACCAGCTTTATCCAGGTTTATCCAGTAGAGCCTTCTGCCAGGATTTCCTTACAGCCCGTGCTTTGTTTGCCACCGCAGGTTGCCCTTTCTGCCAGGGTATCTCCAGCTCCCCGGGCTCACCAGATTAAAGCCTCCCCATGCCATGTCCAAGCATTCATTCCCTGTTTCAAAAGTAGCTAGGAGACTGTTCTAGACATGCAACATACTTGTCTGAATACAATACCTATTGTAAGGGAGGTAAGTTGGGAAATAAAGGGCCTGAGGTTTTGGAAGAACTTCAGAGATGGGAGGGGTGGGCGCTTCCACTGCAGCCATGCGTTGAGAAGACGGGTTGGGGTGTCCAGGCACTCAGGTCCTTAAGCAGGAGGGTTTCCAGTACCACCAACGCAGAACTGTGCTTGCAAACCCTTCCAGCAGAAACCCACATGGCCAACTTGTGTCACGAGGTGAGGGGAGAAACTGTTCCTCTGTGGTGCAGCCCACGTGCAGCAGTTCTGCGCATGGGCGAAGCGGTGAGGGCTAGAGGATGCTTTGGCCAGCAGCCCTGCATGGGCAGTGGGGGTTTTGTTGGCCCCTGCCTGCCAAAGGTGTGGTTTTTTCCATGGCACTGTCCAGAGTAAACCAGGCACAATGTGTGAAGGGATATTGAAGCCAGGCTGTTGCACTGTCCATGGAAGCCATCCCGACAAGCGCTCACCCCATAGAAATGACCTCTCCTACTCTCAGAGCAACCAGGGGATTTTGATGAGATTGCTGATGTTGCGGAAAATGTTAAGTAATAATCCCTTCCATCAAACCAATTCCCAGTTCCTCAGTTAGATAAAAACGCTGTGTTTTATTGAAGTGGATAGTTTTACAAACCCACATGTTTCTTGGTTCCCATGTTAGCTGATTTTTTGAACATTATCATAAATCAGATGTGCAGAACATGGTGTTTGTGAGAAGTATATAAATAGTATTGACTTCGCTAATTTACTGTATTATAAGAATCTTTGCATTGTAAAAAGATATTATTTTCACATAAATAACATAAACACAGCCTACATGCACCCAGATAGACATACATATCTCTCTGAAAATGTGTAAATAAGAGGTCAGAACTCAGTTCATAGAAACCAGTGAATTTCTATTGATTCCAGAAACGGACAATAACTGCAAAATAAAAATCAGAAAACAGCATTGACCACAGAACCTCTTTAGCCAAGATTCTTTTGTGATGGCTGACTGCAGCAACGAGACTGTTAAATACAGAGTTGTTCACGGTGATATAACTAGAAGTACTGGTTTGAAGATTCAGTTTCTCACTGGCTGCAAGTGAGGTGGATGCCAGATGGCCTCTTTGGGTCTGGAGGGGTGTTTATAGGATTTTCAGGTGTCCAGAAATGCATTAGGAACAGGCAATACTTCTAATTTTTCAACAAGGCTGTTGCCTAAAAATCCAAAGTAAATATTCAGAGTTCTCAGAATCTCCTCCAAATAGATTTCAGGTTGAAAAAGAGGTCTATGGATTCTTTGGAGAACAGCATGAAGAAATTTGAATTGAGCTCCAATCCTCTTTAAATACACAGTGCTGGCATTTAGAGAATTGTTAGAATTGTTATGTCATGTTTTTACAAAAATAGGATGTTTTTGTACTGGATACACATTATTGCTTTATGGAAAAGATCTGTCTTCCTACTAAAGGAAGAGGACTTGTCAGGAAAACATTTATGCATAACAGATAAACAAATTTGGTTGTGTTTTTGCATTGCTATCAAAACATATCTCATGGGAGATGCAGTGTTAGAAATATATTAGTTTATTTATTCACATTCATCAGTTTATTTATACTAAAGCAAGTTTTAAAAATTCCTTGGATATATGAGGAATGTAAGATACAAATATTTCAGAAATAGGGAAACTAGGAAGGTGGACAGCTTTCAGACAAAAACTTTAAAATTGCCTGGTTGATGTTTGCTCATTAAATATGTGGCTTATGTGGCTTATTGGAGTATTTTAAAAGAAACAATGAGGTTCTGCCTGGACATATTGATATATATTTTTATTTATAGTTCCTAAAAAAAGTGTGTAGGCAGTTTTGTTGCCAAAATTGGAGATGTACATTGTTATACACAACACTGCTTGATATATGTACTAGTATATTTGCTCTTGCTCTGGAGCAAATCACTTCTGCCTTTAAAAGTTCCTTTATGACAAATAACAGTGAGCCAACATTACACACAAACTCAGAGTGGTTTAAGGCTTCTCAGCAGCACAGGCAAACTGATTTTGCTACCTCATGAGGCAGAAAAATAGCTTTCTGCAGCTAGGGAAGAGTGATTTTGTGGTAGTGATGATGCTCATGCAGGGGAGGAGGATGCAGGTAGGGGAAGAAGTCTAAGATTAATTAAATGCAGAAGAAAGGATCTTGGATGAGTCCTCAGGCTCTTGGAGTGCTGCTGGAGGGGAAGGAGGGATGAGTTTCCATTTGAGGAGAACCTCTGGAGGATCAGGAACAGAGCCGCTCAGGGTAGGTCCGCGAGAGGCCTGGGAGCAGAGCATGGGCCTGCTGGCAGGCCAGGACATGGAGCTGGAGCTGGAACTGGAGCCGTCCTGCTCCCCTGCCTTTGCCCATGAACGGCAGTGCAGATGCAGGGGCCCTGGCAGCTGCAAAGAACAGCAAGGACTGAGCAGGACCTCATCTTGTCCAGGATAAGCCCCACCACATCAGTACATGCTCCCCTTTAAGGCAGCATGTCGCTGTTTTCTTACAGCTTTGTGTGCTACATTCATCTTTTTGCCTTTTATCTCTCCTGCCTGCACATGTCAAATGATTGTGTGCAGCAGCCAGAGCATGTGAACAGAGGGACACTCCTGCATGGGAGCACAGTGTAGTAGAATTATAGAATCATAGAATCATTAAGGCTGGAAGGGACCTCAGAGGTCATCTAGTCCAACCCCCCTGCTCACGCAGGGTCACCCAGAGCACGGGGCACAGGGCTGCGTCCAGGCGGGTTTTAAAGATCTCCAAAGAAGGAGACTCCACAACCCCTCCGGGCAGCCTGCTCCAGGGCTCTGTCATCCAAAGCGCACTTTGTGGCCTTCGGAAACACCATCTGCATCAGGACTCTTGGCACATGGCCATCTCTTTACCTGCATGGGGGCAGGTACCAATGGTAGCTTGCTGTGTCGCTGAAAGGTCACTTGTTATTAGGAATATTTTGTCATTCCTTCATCTTCCTCCTGCCTTCCCCAAATTTGTACCATTAAGTTATTGCCTACTTGCCTGAAGCTGTTCCTGAAGTCTATACTTGGAGCTCAGAAAGCATGTATGCTAATGTAAGTAGGTTTGTAGATTAGCTATCAAACTTCAAAGATTAACTAAGAGTTCCCATGGAAAAAAAATATATTAAAACAAACAAACAAACGTTGCTATAATCCTAATAGCTGTGCTTGAGAAGAAGGGCACCTTCAAAATCCTGAATGTCCAAATGATGTCTAGAAGATATCTGAAACACAAGTTTGTCCTCACATCCTGCTGTATAGTAATTTGTGGTACTTTCATTGCTTTTATGGGAGGGGATCTGATCAATATGTATAAGTACCTGAGAAGAGAAAGTGGGGAGCAGGGAGCCAAGCTCTTCTCGGTGGTGGCCAGTGACAGGAGCAAAGGGGCAGTGGGTGTAAGTTGCGACACAGGCAGTTCCATCTCCACGTGAGGAAGAACTTCTTTCCTGTGAGGGAGACGGAGCCCTGGCACAGGCTGCCCAGGGAGGCTGTGGAGTCTCCTTCTCTGGAAGTCGTCCAAACCGGCCTGGATGCCGCCCTGTGCCCCGTGCTCTGGGTGTCCCTGCTGGAGCAGGGGGTTGGACTGGATGATTTCTAGAGGTCCCTTCCAACCTCAACCATCCTGTGATTCTATGATTTTATGATCACATGTTTTTTCCTTAGGATTTCAGTAGCGGTGAAAATAATGAGAAATGGGTTTGAACCAGTGCAGACAAATTAATATCATATTTGTCTTTCCTATGTGTGAGCTGGATTTTTGTGAGTCTTTGCAAACCCTTGTGTCTCCGCTTGTGTTGATGTGTCTGGGATCATGCAAAGTGTGCTAGCGATGACAGTTTGCAGCTGCTAGGCCACAAGAGGGACCCAGAAACACACGTTGCCTTTTAGGAGCCCCTCACTACTTCTCGTATCTTTATCTTTCAGACTGGGCTTTAAAAATATTTTCTTTTATTTTCTTTTAATTTTAGTCCTTGCAAAATTTGCAACTACTGACCCGTAAGTTTTCTCAGAGAAAATCTGAAAAGGGCTCTTACATGAATCATGGATGCCTAGTGCACTGAGAAAAGCTGTTTGGCTCCTAGACTGATAAATCATGAAAAAACCTTAGGAGGAAAGCATCTGCACTGATGTATTATGCTCTGACCGCCTACAAGAAAAATATTAAATAAATACAGCATTTGGAATTTTCCCTTTATTACTGTTTTTGAACATGTAGCCAAGCAGGCAACTGCAGATGTGATGAGGCAGTTCCATAAATTAGAGGAAAACATTATTAAAAGCAACATTGCTCCATAAATATAATAAATTGGAGGCGCTCTGTAATACGCGGCTTTGCCGCTGCAGTAACTCACTGTTCCTCCCACAGCTGTGTCGCCTCTGAAATGTGCCGTGCGTGAGTAGCCAGGGCTTTTCTGCCTTGGCGATGAAAACCAGCTTCGATATCTGCCATTTTGGAGGAGCAGCACTGCCCGCAGATGCACTGGTTCGGGGGCCTTGTTAAGTGGTCTCGAGGGTTGCCCTCCCCAGACAAGACTTGTCAGATGCCTTCACCCTTGGGTGCTGCTCCTCATCCTCCTCGGGCCTCACCCTGTGGTCACCAGACGTGAGTCAGGATTGTGTCTATAGGGCCCCTTCTGTCCTTCTCTTGCCGCATGCTCGTGGTATTTTGGTCAATGTAAGTGGTAGCAATGTTTTTATGTTTACAAGAGCTGTCTCCTCTGGGTGTGACGGGTTTGTGTTACTGCAGTGACAGCTCCTGGGTTTTCAAATGAAAAAGGGAGAGATGATGATTTGACATCATTAAAATAACACCATGTTGCATCTGTATGGCATCCTCCGTCTAGATGAACTGCAATTATTAATGAGACCACCGAGTTCTACTTTTGGAGGAGACTATTTGTTTTCCATAATTTGCTGAGAGAAACTGATTTCCTTCGGGCCAGAGGGTGAGTCCAAAGCAGAAGGGAGAGCAGGACCCAGCCCTTTAGTGGCCTGGGAGGAGGCCAGCCCCTTCCATAAACTTGTTGTTCTCCTTCTCATGTTTCTCCTGAAAGTCACTCAAGAAGTCGCCTTCACAAGCCCAAGATGCCACAAAGCCAACTGCGCTCTCAGCTCCATGATCTGCAGGGACTCCTCTGTTTTCCCCGACTCAGAAGAGCCCACGCTGACTTCTGCCCAGTGCAAGGAGTGAGTTTGTGCCTTCACATCCTCGTGGTATATAAGGAACATACAGTGTAAAGTGCGGGGACAGCCTGACATGAGAGACGGTTCCCTTCCCTTTCTGCTTTTCCTGGCAAGGACTGAACGTGCACCAACAACACACCTTCCATTACTAATATTTTGAAACCTAGAGCAGGAGAGTGCCTCAAACCGCAGCTTTATAACGTAATGAAGAATACACACAGCTGCAGTAACAACCACATAATTATTTAATTAGTTTTTGACAGCTTCAAATTGCACAGGCAAAGGAATGCATGAACCGCACATGGAAACCTGCCAGCGAAGGTTTTACACGTGTGCAGATGGCTTTAGCTATTGTAAACGCGAAGCCAGGTTACTGTGCTTTTACTGCAAAGCCTAACAGCACATCACACGCTGCAGAAACCAAATCGGGGGGTAAAAATGGTGTTTGCAATTATTTCTTCACCTTTATGTCACCGTGTTGCTTTCATTGTATTTAACTTCTCGTAAACTTAGCACACTAAGACCAAAGATGGGAATATTTTAGTACTAACTTAAGTAATCTATAAAGTAACAGCTTCTTTGGGGCTTTGGTATAAGCAAGTATAATTACAATAATTAAGTATGTATCACTAAGTATGTATCACTTTCTATTTAAAAGTCCTGTTATGAATATGAATTAATGAATGAACAAACCTCTTAGGAGGGTCTCTTTTTTTTTTTTTTTTTTTTTTTGCTTAGTAGAAATGGAGAATGAAACTCACAGAAGTGAAATAATTTGTTGGGAAAAATTCACGTCAAATGAAAGATTTCCTCAGTTTTCTTTTGACTCTATGGAAAGGTAGAACAAGAATTTTCAATATAGAAATGACAGAAAAAGTGTTGCCTACAACAAAGCTGATGAGGACAGGGTTAGCCTTACTAGCAATCTGTCTTTGGAAAATGGATTATTCCAAAGAGGAAGATAATAATTTAGAAATGAAGTGAAGCCTAATGTACTGTAAATATTTGCTCTTCTGCTGCTGCAAGCCCACACCCATCTCTTAAGTCACTCCAAAGTGTTTATAATTTCCATGTGTTGCAAGCTCAATGATTTTATATTAGAGAGGAAGTGATTTCTCCTGAGTGAACCTAATTAAGGATAACTGTTAAAATAAAACACAAATTAATTCAAAACTTCACTCTGAGCTCTAAATGAACATAAACTCACTTTGAGGTTCAAAAAGTTAAGTCCCCCCCCTTTTTTTTTCCACATAATGGTAGTTTTCATATTTTCCAGCCTTTGCTTTTTATGGTTCTGGCTGGGATAGGAAATGCTAGAAGACCACAAGAAAAGGTTATTCCCTTAAAGCTGTGTAAAATATTCACAACAAAAACCTAAACCATGTGGACCACATGTGGTTTCAAGTTTCACAAGAAAGTCAAAACCCAGACTGTGTTTGTTGAAGTTTGTAAAATGGTTTGAATGAAACTGGGCCAATTTTCAAGCAAATCTGGTCAGATTCCTGGTTGCAAGTTGAAACCATCTAGAAATTTTCAGTTTGGCAAGGTCTGAGAAGGCAACTGCTGGGCTGAAACGGGTGCCATGCACATGTGCTTGCCAAAAGTGGGCCAGTGAATTTGGGGCTGCTTCTCCCCAGATCATTTGTCTGAACAGTCTCCAAATCTTTTGTTTGGCAGCAGTGATGGAAGGGGATCAAATGCAACGTAGGAAATGTTCAGGAATGGGAAAATCTGCTCTGAAGGGATGCCCCGGAGCAGTGCCTCGTGACTTCCACAACACATGCACCACTACTGGCCAAGGCAGAACCTCTCTGTCTCACACAACATAAAGGAGCTATACGAAGGAGCACAGCATTGCTGGGTGCTTGGTGTAGAGTGCTTCAGCCCAAGAGTCATACAAAAGCCAGATGCAGGAACAAGACCTTCAAAGTGGAGCTTGTGCCCAGTGCAGGAGCTCATGGGGAGCTCACAGCCCACCTCAAGGAGGACACTCAGCTACATTTTTTGTACGTTCCCACTACAAGACCGAGGGTAAGGGTAGGGATACCCCAAATCCTTGAGCATTGTATCCACTCCTGCATTGCGTTTTTTAGGATTTATTGTTGGTGTTAGCCACAGGGAAAACACTGCTTTATTTTACTAAACGAGATCTGTCTGACTAAGGAAATGAAGGGATGTGAAGAAATACTTAGCTAGCCAGAAAGCTTCTGTTTGAAAACACACAGAGAAAGCTTGAGAAAAAAGGCTGCAATTCCAAATGAGAAGATTTGCGTCACTGTCCTCCAAAAACACATTAGAAAGTAGCATTAAAATGCATGGACTCTTTTAGGAGCAGTATGTAGGAAGGAATCACTTGTTGTTACTGGAATTTAAACTCCGCAACCTCAACCTTAAAGGATATTATCAAAAATTGTGAACTTTCTTTTGCGATTGCAAGAATGGATATCAGAGCAGAATTTCTCTTTATATGTTTCTAAAAATACCCTTGACTGAGCTCCTAATACTCCTGTAGACTACTGAAACTCAAGAGTTTTTAAATCAACCTTATTTTCAGCTGTCTTCGTTGGTAACAATTTTTAAAATTTCCATTGCCACAGGGAGTGAAAATAGGGCAAATAGGGCAGAAAACTTAAATAAAGGCTTTAATACTTTAGCTAGAATAAAATACATTTTTTGTAGATAGGTTTATTTTTGATCTCGTACATCTACATAGTATATTGTCCCACATTTATGGGTATGTTTTAGAGCATTTAGCTAAGAAAATAAAATCTGTTTCTTCCCTTTCAAGCTGAAATTTAAGGAAGGAACAGAGCAGATGGTTTGTAAGTGCATGGAGAAACAGCATATGTCTATGTATAAAGTAGTTGCTCCATATCAAACTGTGGAGCAGTGTGTCTGGTTTCTCTGTTTTCTGTAACGAGGCATGTTTTGTATGTGCAGTTGTGTGAGTTCAGCAGTGACAGCAACAGTTACGCTCACGAATGAGGCAGAACTCATTACAGCTCCAGCTCTTTAATCTTCACTCACTTTGATTAAGCGTAGGCAAGAGTCCAGCACATGACAATTATTTATTATCCTGTCACTACTTTTGTTTTGTTTTGTTTTGTTTGTTCTGTTTGTTTTGTTTTGTTTTGTTTTGTAAATGGCTGTGTTCTGGCCATAAATGACATGATAATGTCTCTATTGCTTCTTTGCTACCAAATCTTTCCATGCAGCAAATAAATGCTCTGGATCTCAGCAGATGCCAACATTGTATAATTTTCATTATTCAGGCCTGCTATTCATCTTCAAAAAAATTATGAAAGGACACAGCTTCCATCATCCACCAACATGCTTTTGCAAGGTCCAGTTCTACTGCACACTAGTGTCCAGGCTAACTGAAAATATCCCAAATATTCAGGTTTTCACCATTTCCCTGAGTGACAAGCATCTTGGTGGTTTATCATATAGTATCTCACTCTTTGCTCAGGAGCGTATCAAAAGTTATTGTTGGGCCTGTTTTCTCTGGAGAAAAGTAGGCTGAGAGGGGATCTGATTAACAAGTATAAGTACATGAAGGGGGAATGTAGGGAAGAAGGGGCCAAACTCTTCTCAGTGGTGGTCAATGACGGGACAAGGGGTAATGGAAACAAGTTGAAACACAGGCAGTTCCATCTGCATGTGAGGAGGAACTTCTTGCCTGTGAGGGTGACAGAGCCCTGGCACAGGCTGCCAGGGAGGCTGTGGAGTCTCCTTCTCTGGAGATCTTCCAAACCCGCCTGGATGCCGCCCTGTGCCCCATGCTCTGGTTGTCCCTGCTGCAGCAGGGGGTTGGACTGGATGATTTCTAGAGGTCCCTTCCAACCTCAGCCAGTCTGGGATTCTGTGAGCATGCGAGAAACATTCCCAAAACCTTACTGTTGTCTTCCAGATCCATCCTTTTCCTTGGTGCATCCAATGAGCAGATGGCTGTTGAGCTGCTTGTGTGTTGAAACCTCTCATTAATTATTACTACCATGCCCTTGCAGGCTGTCCTCATCCCTCTTTAACTCCTTTTGGGGAATCCTTGCACCTAGTGTCCTGTCCCGTGATAGGCTCTGAGGGCACAGTTGAGCCCTTATGGTTACCTAGCCAGATGTCTTGCTCATGCTTGTGTCACCACCATTTCACCACCAACATGTCATGTATTTTATGCTTATCCTGCAGTATTTGTCAACAGCATCATGATGCAGACAGAAGAATCCTTCAGCAACTGATTACAGAAAACCAGGCGGGCCATGTTATTTTTAAAAATAATATTTATTTGAAATGATTGTATTGTGGATTAGCAATATTTTTGTTTTAAATATTTCCTACTTGCATCTAAGACTGAGGTATGCTGCACTCCTAATGTTTACCAAGAAGAAAACCCCTCAAAAAAGGACAAAAAAGAGAAAATAGAAGAAACTGTTGATATTGCCAACTGCTTTTCAGTTTTCCAAGACTGAGCACATAGGCAAATTTCCCACCACAAAATCAGCATAATTATCTCTCTGCATTGATTTTTTTTTGGCAGTTTTCCTCCAATATCCTGATGGCAATTTGATAACTCTTCAAAAATGTTAAAAGAAATTTTATTTCAGAAAGAAATAAAGTGGAAGTGTTTTTCTGTTTCTTTTTATAATATATGTATTTTTTGTATTGCTCAGTGCTTTACCATGATTTCTGACGTAGCGCAGTTTTTCAACTCCTTCTGAAGGTCTGATGCTGTCTGCATTGCTCATGTGGACTAGTGTCTCATTCTAAAAACATCTCCATTAATTTCAGGAATTAAACGTAGCATAGTCTCACCTTGAACAATTAGCATTTATTAAGTTGTCTGCTTATGCCTGACAAAAATGAAATATTACTATTTCATGACTTGCTCAAGCCATATAGGATGTATGGAGTTCTGCATGTAATATCACTCTATGCTTGAAAATTATTTGCTGCAGCAATTTTGGATAATGAATGGGTGGCATGTTTTGATTGAAAGAATGGCAATGACCCAATGGTCGACTACCAGACACGTCAATTTGAGATTATGGGCATAATTGTCTTTGAAAGTGTTGCTCCTTAGAAGCCAATTTTCCTTGCCTCGGGAGCTATTTTATACTGCTATACTGGAAAAAGTGAACAAACGCAAGGAAATGCTTTCAAAATTATCAGCTTCTAAGGAACTCCAATAATCACTTCTCATAATCCTCATCTGAGCTCAGTCCAGTTTTCCTCAATTAGCTACAAATGCAATGCCTGCTGCTGTGCCTCAGATTTTCGCTGCATGTACCTATTAAAATGGAAAATGATTTGGATTCTCAAGTTAAATAATATTAGATGGCTAAGAAGATTTAGAAATTGTGGCATTCTGTGTACTGTAAATAGCACAGAGGTCTTTATTTTTCAACTTTGAGAACCGAAATGCTCTTATTTTGGGACAATTTCAAATGTCAGTTTCCTGGCAAGCAAATGTTTAACAGCTCAATAACCCGTAAATCACACACAGACAGTGAGGCCCCGTGTTCATCCTTAAATTACAAATAATATTTAAAAACCCCAAGTAGCTGTACCTGTTGGGAGTCTGAGATGCCTCCAGTTTTCCTGGTTTGGGCTGCATTTGGTGTTCACACCCAGGCAACATTTTTCTCAAATCACTCTAGGTAACTGCCATTAATAGGCTGCCCGTGTGACATTGTTAGCCTAAAGGATGTGAAAATCTAGCAGGGAGCTCCTCCTGCCCTATCCCACCCTTCTGGGAGCTGAGATGAAGGACCCAGGGAGTTGATTGCCTTGATTCTACCGAACAAATACAACAGGACAAGGGGCAATGGGTACAAGCTGCCTCTCATGTTCCTGCTCCTCTGGCTATCAGAGGAGAAGTGCCCTGCCAAATGTGCTGGTGGCATGACAGCACGTAGAAGAACAGCCTCTCCCATCACTCAGCTGTCGCTAGTTTTTATTTTACTGTCGTTCACATATATACACGTCCCTGTGCAGTTGCAGTATCAAGTTTTCACCAAAGGCTCTTCAAAAAAGAAGGTTCCTTGGCATCCTGCCAGGAGGTCTTTAAAGGGGCAGCATGTGAATGGGATTCCCAGGATCAGTATTGTCATCCATTCCCAGAGCTCTGTGCCTAACCCCGCTGTGCCTGCTAGCTTGCAAATAGGAAAAAATAATCTAGCCTGGAAGTTAAATTTAGATTATTTTTTTCTTAATTCTAAGAAAAAAAAGAAATCTTGAAATGATGTCCTGTGTCTGCGTCTGCTTTCTTTATCCCCCAATTTTAGTTCACTGATGCATTGTGGAAGGCATGATCCAATCCTCAGTGCAGCCAAAGGAAGCCTTGCCAAGAGCCTGCAAATATGATAGATCAATATCTAAATGGAAACACAAAAATGACTTAAAAGCTGATTTTCCTAATGGAAAACAATGACGAAGCACTTGGTGCTTACACCAAGAAGCACAGTTGCTAGGTTTCACCTGGAAGAGATTCAACATCCTGCTGGGACCTGCTGCACTCCCTTAAGCTCCTGGCTGGAGCAGGCGAGCGGGAAATCCACTCTCCAGGTTCAGGTCTACGTGTATATGTCTGTGCTTTGGCCTTCCTTTCCTTCCCCCTCCCAACCTGAATGTGTTACATGCCTATTTTTGAAGAAAATATTCAATAACATTTGTTGAGGATCTGCCCTTGGGCTATCCCTCCATACAGAAATGGCTTGATTTAAATAAGTGACTGTGTGAATTACTGCCTCCTTAGTACCCAATACTATGTGAGTGTGGTGTAGCTCTTGGAAAGTCAGCATAGTTACGTGGTTTAAACTACAAGAGAGTGCCATGGGGAACAGGCAGCCCCTTTCTTACAATCCATCACGTGGAGACAGCAAAATGGCCCCAAAAGGTTTCTAAGGAAGCAGCACAGAGACAAACTCTATTCCCATCAGGTGGGATGGATACAAGAAGTGGAAGCCCAACTGGAAGTACGGATGTTTGAACTGAGCATTCTGAAGGCCTTTCTAATTTATTCTACAGTCACTTTTTTCCCTAAATGTTCCTCTCTTTTCTTTAGATCACAGAGATGACAGACGATCTCCCACTTGCCATATATTTTTTTTTTGGTGTATCAGGTCTTCAGCTGGGTGTCATGGCACAGTTCTGGTGATTCAGCAGGAACCAGGCTGATTTATGAGCAGAAGTGATGGTGTCTGGTCAGAGTGTGGCCCCAGGCTGCAAAAGTGTGCAGAAAAATCTCTCACAAAATATACTGTCGCACTGTTTTTTGTCTCATTTATTAGTGACAGCGGTTGGGACTGATTTTTTTTTCTGCTTTCTAAAATGTAGTACTAAGCCACTGAAGGTTGAAACAATTTCTTTTATTGTTCTCATTTTGGTTAGTCATATCTTAGGTAAGATATTCCATGGAAATGTTGTTTAGTACTACACAAAACTATTTCTAAAGTAATTAAATTTGTTTTCTAAAGCAGGATTTTTTTTTAAGTGTGGCAAATTGGAACCTTATGGACTATTAAAACTCTCTGCTAGGAAGGGATGTCAGCATGATTGATATGTAGAAATTCTCTTTTTTAAACCATTAAAACGCTGTGTTCCAGTCTTCAAGCTCTTGGGAGAAACGTCACTAAATTGCTTCCTGTTGTCTAGTTTTTTTAAATTCTCTTGCCAGAAACAAAACAATAGGTTCCTGACAGCAATATAAAGACCAAGTGAGCTATAGGCATCAAGATCCATGAGGAATGTGGCTTTGTTTACTGTGTAAGCATTTTAATAGATAATAAGAAGAAAAAAGTATAGCTGGAAGCTCTAGATGCATTAATGTAAATCACTCATTTCAATATCATTACCTCAGCAAGAATACTAAATATCCTCTGCAACCTTGACAATTCAGAATATACCTGACAGAACCAGAAGTAAGAAAGAAAAAGTATTTTTTAAAATGTTTTTAAGGAAAAAAAAATCATTCTGGAGTTACTTGGTGGTATTATTTCAATTACGATACATGGGTTTCATCCTGAAACAAGCCCTAGGGCTTGGGTGATTCTTCCTGGCTTAGTACAGAGTTGGTAGTCCTTCTTCCAGCGAGGACTGCATATCTAATCCAGCAAATCAACCAAGAATGGCAAAGAAATGTTGCTGAAGGCCCGCACACTGTTTGGCTCAATTTGTCCCTGAGCTGCAGACAGGAGCTCCGTGCTTGTTGCTACCTGTGAGCGTGTCGGCGCTGCCGGGCCTGCCAGGCCGAGGTGCCAGCCCGCGCGCTGCAGCGTCCTCTGGCTCACATGCTGTGTGGGCGAGGGAAAATAATGTTAGTGTTTGGCTGACATCATATGATGGCTTCCAAAATATCGGCTCAGCAGAGCTGTCTCGTCCAACAAAAATGGGCTCTCACTGGGTATTAGCAGTAACACACACAAACACCCACACTCATAGTCAGTGGGTGTCAAATGCGAAAGGGAGGTTTGCCAGTGGATTTCCACATCCAGAGCTATGAATGAGAGCTGCCTGTTTGGACTGAAGGCATGAGAATGCTCTCGCTGTTTGTATCGTCTTGTTCCTCTGACATTTGGAGATTTTATGTGGGTGTGATGGCAAACTATCCAAAAACATGTAAAATCAAATCATGGCTTTCCATACAGGCTGCCAGAGAAGGATCACTCCTCCAAGACATGTTTGTGTATACATGGAGAGCAAACCTCACAAGCTTGCCATAGGATGCACCAGAAGCATGAAATCATCTCCCGGTCCCCATAGTGGTGACGCTGCCAAGTGTCCCTCCATGTGACACTGCAGGAAGAACTTCAAACTGCCCAGCTGGAGGTCCTCCATGGAGTGTTTGAGGAGGCCCTAGTGCATTAGAACAGTTGAGCAGAGGACTGCATGCACATTGGTGTCATGGCACATTGCCTCTGGCTTACATGTAGCTTCTGGAGCTACAGCACTGGTGGGAAGCAGCTCCTAAGCACTCAGAAACATTGTACTAGCTGTTTTTGCTGTGACCAAGCTCTAACAACAGCAGGATTAGGCTGTGCATGCAACTTCATGGGCAAATCAAGGCATGGGGGGAGTGGGGCAATTGCAAGGCTCGATGAACATGTAACAGTTTAGCAGTTACCAGCCAAGCCAAAAGTCAGGACAAGATCCACGGATTACAAGTCTTAGGCTCCATCATGGCTTGTTGTCCTGGGGAAAGCTGTGTAGCAGAGCCTGGAGAAGAGCGAGGGGAGCATAGTGACCTGAGAATGTTAAGTGCACTGCAGGTCTTGGTGAATCCAAGGCAGGACCCTGAGAACAGGACGTTTTATCAATTAGCAATTCACTATTAGGCCAGGCTCAGCAAGGAGAAAAACAAAATAACAAAAAACACCTGTCTTAGTTATGAAAACATTTCCTGCTTTAACTTACTTTAGTGTAATGCCATCCAAAAGTGAATATGGGGATTTGGGTGAAACTCAGTTCACAAGAGAAGAATTTTACATCTGAGCTTGTCATCTGTCAATACTTGATAGACCATATATCTGCAAAAGAAGAAAGAAAAAATGCTGTCATAGATTGCAGATGGAAGAAGTTAGAATAAAATTCAGTTACAGTAGATCAGCTTGCTGTGTCCTTAAGTTTGAAATCAATTTCCTTTAAATATTTCTTTAGTCCTATGGAAACAGATGTCTATATCTTTTTTTTTTTTTTTTTAGACAAAGGGGAAAAAAAGATTCTGAATCCAAAACTTTGATTAAAACATGCAAAAGAAACAAACAAACAAAAAAAAGAAATATTGCTGTATATGCAGAAAGAAAACTAAATATGTCATGATACAGCTTTATTCCTGGAAGTCTTATTAATGTTGGAACTGTTCTGTAGTATGTAATGCATATTAAAGCCAGAGCTTTAAATATCTAATCCCTAGTACATGAAAATAAGTATACATCTCTGTACACTCTAGGCCATATTTCATTTTATACAGAATGGTAGAGGAAAAAGAAAATCAGAAAGAAGAAAATGGAGAAGAGAAAGGAGAGAAGAGAAAGGTCAGGAGAAAAGAGAAGGGAAAGGAGAGAACAGGAGGAAAGAGAAGAGAATGGAAAAGGAAGGGAAGGGGAAACAGGAGGCTAAGTAAACAATAAAGAAAACCACTAAGGCTTAGAGAAAAATTGAGAGTGGTGGATAGGAAGAAAAAGCTTAATAAAAAGTTAACAGATTCCTAAGATGTATTGGCCACTCTTAGAGATTTTTTTTTTGTTTGATTGTTTACTTGTTTCTGGGAATTTTAAAGTAGAATGACTTTGTTTGCTTAGAATAGGAGGCAGAGGAAACTCAAAGGTGAAACCTCCCCAGATGTCCCAACCAGAGATTTCTTGCCCTGAGAGAGCCTTACTTTGTAATGTCATCAGAGCACATTCAGAAATCAAAATTGTGGTTGCATTTAGAAGAAATCCAAGCTGAGGCTTGGAAATATACAGAGGAGGAACCTAACAGAGGAGGATGGTTATCCTAAGTCTCCTTGTAATGATAAAATGCAAATGTTTACAACTCAGTTATGATTATTTATTATTTATGGCCTAAAACCAGATACATTCTCTACTCTTGAAGCTGTTGGACAATGGCCATTACCTTTGTTATCTATTTGGCTACTCTGTTTTTCATCTGCCTCATAAATCTTGGCTATATTTCACCTGGGACTGTTCAGATGATATATTTGCTTACATGTGTCTTCTGACACTTCCACCTTTGCAGACATTTCATTTGCTAAAAGCTTGGCCAGTATCCTTAGCAGTGAAGACTAATACAAGGAAACTGCACAGCTTTTCATCCATATGTTTATCTTGTTTAATATCTTTTTAGCTTGTCTAATCCTCAGTCTCTTCCCATTTATTCATAGGTTTCCTGCTTTATGTACACCTGGGTGAGCTGATAGTGTTTGTTTTTAAACCTTACACTATTTGCTTTGCAAAATCCAACTTGATCTTTTTCTTTGCTCTCTTAGATCCTACTCTAATTTATCGTCTTGATTTTGGACTTCATACAGATCAGATTTCTAAATTTTGAAGTTTTTCTCTTTGCCTCACTCAAAGAACCACACCATTTAGTTATATTGATAGGTCTCTTGTCCTTCCAGTTCTCTTTTCTACTCAGCAGTGAGTACATTTCCTGAAAGTCAGCAGTTAGGTATCTAAAATACTTTTTAGTGCTTTGCTTTGTTTAAGTTGTGGGTCCTTTATAACTAGCCGCTTCCCTCTAATGATAATGATATCCGCATCTCTTTTTAAGATGTTGTGTTCCTTTTCTGAATCCTGTTAATTTCTTGAATGCCTAACTTGTCTGTTATCAGTTTCTGCTAGTTAATGGCATCCACCCTGCCTCTTAGTAAACTAACTCGTGTATGTTACTTAGTTAAGATAAATCAAGAACAGCTTCACTTTGTACTTGCTTCATGACTCCTCCACACGACCTGCACTCAAAGCTTCAGGTCCTCAGGTCTCCATCTTTTGTGCTATATGAGAGGACTGCAACAGCAGATCACCGTGTCCAGTTATGAAGTTGAGAAGTGCCTTCTGTTTAAAAGGTCTCCTCCATAACCAATTTTGCTAGTAACTAATAGCCCCTTCAGGTTGTCTTCCCTAGAGCCAGCTCTGGAGAAGACAGAAAACAACTGACAGAAAAGGAGCAATGGGACAAAAAGATGCAGTGTTGGATGCCCTTGTGCATGCTTGCTGTAGGAGGAGGCAGTGGTTGCAGTTGCCCATCTGTGAGGCTGGCCAGCACCCAGAAGTTGCTGTGGGAAGAAGGATCCCCAGGAAAAGGGATGCTCCTCTGTCCCCTGTCCTTCGCTTGGTGCTACTTTT
Source organism: Nothoprocta perdicaria (assembly GCF_003342845.1). Lineage (NCBI taxonomy): Eukaryota > Metazoa > Chordata > Aves > Tinamiformes > Tinamidae > Nothoprocta > Nothoprocta perdicaria. Next base: position 1,107,639 of record NW_020455261.1, on the reverse strand, counting down.
CTGCTATTTTCCTTGACTTTTGTTTGCTGTGCCTCTACTCCCAAGGAATTCCCCAACACTTTGCCCAACTCTGTCGCAGTCTCATGGCTAGTCTCCTGCCTGATCCTGAACTTGGACACCTGGTTTCCGTATGCGTTAACTCTACCTGCCCATTCCCTTTGCTTCACTAGTGCTGCTCACTCTGGCTGTGTCCCACAAGCATCTCCCTCACCTTGGCTGTGCACCACCCACCACCTGCCTGCATGGCTACCAGCAGTTCCAGCTTCTTACCTAATCTGCTTACCCTAAACGCCCATGTATCTGATATGCCAGGGCTCAGCTGGCATTTTAATTACATTCAGCTATGAATTACAGCTGGTCATTATAAGTGCGGATGAGCACATCTTGGCTTTCTGCAGAAACTTGGCTTTCTGCTAGCAGTGATTGATTGATCCAGATCCTCTTTTCACCACCTTCCTAGTGACAGCCTGACACATCTTCTGCCATGGTGGATTTGCATGTGGATTGGTAAATATTTCTCATGAAATGTCTCCAAAGCCCTGGAGCTCCCAGCTGTTCTCTCCAGTTCCTTCTCATACTGCTGCTAAACACAAGCTGTGTGCTTGGGTCCACCCCCAGAAAGCACCTTAGGTGTTTTGTGAACCTGGCCAGTTTTTTTTTATTATTATTGTTATTTTTAATTTGTTGTGAAAAGCAGATTTATTCTGGTAGTGCACAGAAAAAGAGCAGGTGCGTTTGACCTGGTGACTGCATTTGGAAGCGGTTGTTAATTTCATAGCGTGGACTTGCAGGACTGCTCCCTGCCAGGGAACATGAAGGAAACTCTACACAAACCTTGCCGGCTGCACTTAAGTTTTCTCCCATGGGCACATTTCTTGCAAACCTAATTGTGGGGGTTTAGGTTCTGATTCCTGGCACCAGAGTGGAGGTTAGAAATTCCTGAGTGCCTGGGAAGCGCCTGCCCTCCATACGTGGGACGCACATAGTTTATGTGTCTCACTTAAGAGCCTGTTCTTTGTGGAGGTTGGTGCTGTTCCTGCCACTGATGGTGGCAGGAAAGCCCTGTCCACATGGAAACCTAATGTGCCTTTGAGGAAGAAATAATTTTGATGAGTTCAGAGTCAGAACAGGGCAAGCAATTCTGCAGTAAACAGCAAAGTTTTGGGATTCCACCAGGTGGCAGAAAATACTGCAATATCACCTCACTTTGGGCTGTGGTCGCTGCCAGTGGGTGCGCTGCTATCAGCCTGCTCCTGCTCCTGCATAGCCACAGGTTTTTATGAATGCGTAAGAGTATAAGTGAGGGTTATTCTGAGACAGGGATTACATTTTAAGGCTTGCTTGTCCACCAGGAATTTGACTGACGGGCTCTGACCGCTGAGGATGTTTGCTTGGTACCACAGGCTTTGAGCTTCACGCTAAGGTTGGCCACGAAACCCTTCACTTCTCTTTGCCCTGGGTTTACTTACCAATGTAGGAAGAAGAGGTTTACATGTTTTCAGAGCAATAAAATTAGACTGTAGCAGGCAGGTATAATGAACACCACATAAAACAGTGGGAATTTGGGTGTCCAGACCACTGGCAGCCTGACAGAAAGTGCTAGTACTTGCTGTAGTGCTGTTAACATTAATGCAAAAGTGGAAAGTGAGGATGTTTTTCCCCTTCTCTGTGAACTCTTTCTTTTTATCCAAATACATGTTATTGATGAGAACACACACCTGAATGAATTTGATCATTAGTCGAGAGAGCACAGAAATGCAAAGAGCTGATTGTGTGCAGGCCAGAGTGCTGCTGCTTTATCAGAAAACGCAGAAAAGCTTCCTTTGGAGAGCAGCTACCGGCTACTGTCCTCTCTGGAGCACAGCAAAGGCGGCTCGGAGGAGACCTCGGTCTTAGCATTTTGGTGAACCAAGGGACTCATTTTTGGCCCCTTTCTCAGGATGGTAGTTTACATCCACATGGGGAAATCACTTCGTTCTTTTCCAGGGAACAGAAAGAAATATTCTTTTTTTTTTTTTTTTCCCCCCCCTAATCCACTTTCTACCTGAGTGGCATCCAGTACATTTCTAACCACATGATATTTTTAAGTTCTTTTGTTTGTTTGATTGTTTGCTTTTTTATGGTAGAACAGGTTGTTTAGGATAGCTATGCAATACACAAAATCTTCCTGTTGAATAAATCAGCACCAGGAACATAAAAACAATAAATACTGCTTGCTTGGTGTAGTTAAAATGGCTGCATTTTCATTGTACATATCATTCAAATTCTATGATCATTCTTCAGAGTGGTATTATACAGACTCTGTTAAAATCGTCTCAGATGTAATCAATAGTACTATTATGCACCTGCAAGTGATCTTCATCCAGAAAACTCAAAGAGCTTTTACCAGCTTTAATTTGGGCTCCCAGCACAACTGTCCCAAACAGCATCTAGATGAGCTAATCCTAGTTCAAGTCTGCAAAGAACTGAATACTAATGATCCTGCTCAGTTTACCTCCAATCTTTACCCATGAGGCAATCATCTATTCATTCCAAAAAAGCTGGAAATAAAAGGTGCTCTCATTGAATTGGGGGGGAAAGTAAAGCTTGTGTTTTCCTGTGCACATCTGTGTGGAACTAATGAATTCAAATCTAATTCAATAGTAGGCCTAATATATATAGTTCAGTAACGATCAGATGTTCTTGCTGCCAGAAACCAAGCTGCAACCCACCTGTGGCTTTCTTTCTCCTGTCACCTGTATTCATTCCCCCGTGTTGATATTAGAAGAGACATGCATCTCTGACAGATCATGAACTTCTAAATAACCCTAAAATGCTGCAAGCTGTGTCATTTTTCACTGACATTGCTGGTACTGAGGGATATATCCATAAAACTCAAAGGAAAAATCAGCAAGCATTAATACCAGTGTAAAAGCACAAATCGTACAGGCTCTAATGCCGTAATTTTCTCTTCATTGGCAGGCATAGTGTGCAATACTGATAGGTCAGCAGCAGTGAAAGGAAGCAAGTTCCATACCCTCTCTTCTATCACATTTCATAGGAGCATTTCGTTTACTGTAGATTAATGTCCTAACCTCTTAGCTTATTAGTGTGAAGTACAATCAACCTTATGTAATGAGATTAGACAGCAGGAGCTTACACCAGGGCTGATTTTTAATCAATTTTCCACCAGCTAGAACATACGATGAGAGCTGGTAGACTTGAAACTAGCTATCTGTTCATACCCAGTATGAAAGCCATCATTATTTTTCACAGAACTGACCAGCTGCAAAAAAATATTTGATGCGTTTTGCATTTTTGTGCTGCTCCCCCACTGATCTCAGTTCTTTGCTTTAAATGTGTAATAAAGCGTGAACAGTTGGACATCATTACTGAGCAAAGCTCAGTGAGATTCTTGGGTAGGAAGCAGTTGATCCATATGTGTAGCACGCAGGAAAAACTGATGAACAGGTAAGTTCAGTTTCTGCTGGAGACAGTATATCATAGCATTGGCTGTTCTGATCTGCACCCCTTTGCGAGGCAGGAAAAGATATCCCGTGACTTCAGCTGACTGTTGTTGAAACCTTGGAGTGATAATGGGAAATTTTCACCGTCACTTAATGCTTTGCATGACTTGATTTTCACAGCGATCTGATTTTCACTGCTCGCCATAGTCATCTTAGATATGCTGCTACAGGATCCAGATTTTGGCTCCTTGCAGTTTGCTTCAGCTCAGTCTTCATAGGGGTGCATTGAAGCTGTTTTGTATGAGGTGTGTGAGGGACATAAGGCTAAATTCTTTGCACATCTTTGAACATTCCTGTCTGTAGTCTGACAGCAGAGTTTACTTACTGTTAAGCTTTATAGCTCCAAGAAGACAGGAAGTTGGCTCTGCCTATTGGGAAACCACTGTGGCTTCATAATTGTCCCTTTAAAGAGGATTGTGTATTCCCTTGAAATTTTATATAAAAGTTGTCTCAATAGCAAATTTATCAGATTTCCCTGTGGACAGGTTTTATCAAAAGCCTTCAGTATAATGATGTACTTTTCAACAATAGGAAAGTCATTTTGTCAGTTGAACGTACTATATAATTAAAGGATTAACATTTTCCCTGAAATGGAATTAAGAAACAGAGACAGACCTGGAGTTAACTCATTCATGGTTAGAAGATGGGCCAGGGATTTTAGGTGCAAACTTGCATTGGAAAATGTATATTTTGGTTAGAGCAGTACAAGATATGACTTGGATTGAAATATTTGGAAAACTACTGTCAGAATTTTGATGGAGAGAGTTGACTAGAGGAAAAATAGTGCAAAAAGCTAAAACAGGACAAAGAGTTGTGTATTTTCTAGTCCAGGACTCATTCAGCCTCCTGCTTCAGAAAGTAATCTCAATTCCATACACTATTCCCTGGCACACACAATGACCTAAGTTTGAAAGTATGCAAATACAAACTTTGAGAAATACAAGCATTAAGTTTTTACATACTCAATATGGCAAGCCTCTAGCATTTCATAATAATTCAGTGTAATTTATTAGTGGGCAATGTGTGTGTCGGAACATCATCCTCTTGAATATGGATTCCAGGCTTGTCCAGAATACCTGAACACTTGTAAGTCCTAGAAAGTCCATTTATCTGCTTTTTATTTCTTTATTTATATGACATACATACTAAGGGGACTTAACCAAGGAGAAGTCATGTCTGATGAACCTCATAGCCTTCTATGATGGGATGACATGCTGGCTGGACGAGGGGAGAGCCGTGGATGTTGTCTACCTTGACTTCAGCAAGGCTTGTCTCCCATAATATCCTCATATGGAAGCTCCGGGAGAGTGGACTAGACGAGTGCACGGTGCGGTGGATGGAGGGCTGGCTGGCTGGCAGAGCTCAGAGGGTGGTGATAAATGGGGCCGAGTCCAGTTGGAGGCCTGTGGCCAGTGGTGTCCCCCAGGGGTCAGTGCTGGGCCCGGTGCTGTTCAATTTGTTCATCAATGACCTGGACGAGGGCACGGAGTGCACCCTGAGCAAGACTGCAGATGACACCAAGCTGGGTGGAGTGGCCGACACTCCGGAGGGCTGTGCTGCCGTCCAGAGGGACCTGGACAGGCTGCAGAGTTGGGCAGAGAGGAACCTCATGAGGTTCAACAAGGACAAGTGCAGGGTCCTGCACCTGGGCAGGAATAACCCCAGGCACCAGGACAGATTAGGGGTCGACCTGCTGGAGAGCAGCTCCACGGAGAGGGACCTGGGAGTCCTGGTTGACACCAAGTTAACCATGAGTGAGCAGTGTGCCCTCGTGGCCAAGAAGGCCAATGGGATCCTGGCTGCATCAGGAGGAGTGTTGCCAGCAGGTCAAGGGAGGTGATCCTGCCCCTCTACTCAGCTCTGGCGAGGCCGCACCTGGAGTACTGTGTTCAGTTCTGGGCTCCCCAGTATAAGAGGGACGTGGAGCTTCTCGAGAGGGTGCAGAGAAGGGCAACCAGGATGATTAAGGGAATGGAACATCTCTTGTATGAAGAGAGGCTGAGTGAGCTGGGCCTGTTTTCTCTGGAGAAGAGAHGGCTSAGAGGGGATMTGATTAAYRTGTRTAAGTTCAKGAAGGGAGAATGCAGGGAGGAAGGGGACAGGCTGTTCTCACTGGTGGCCAGCGATAGGACGAGGGGTAATGGCCACAAGCTGGAGCACAAGAAGTTCCGTCTCCAGGTGAAGAGCAACTTCTTTACTGTTAGGGTGACAGAGCAGTGGAACAGGCTGCCCAGGGAGGTTGTGGAGTCTCCTACTCTGGATATCTCCCAGACCCGCCTGGATGCCACCCTGTGCCACATGCTGTAGGTGTGCCTGCTTGAGCAGGAAGGTTGGACTAGATGATCTCTAGAGGTCCCTTCCAACCTTAAATATTCTGTGATTCTGTAAGACTAATTTTATCTTTCAATTCAGAGGAAATTAAATTTCTTGAAAGTATTATTTTTAAAACATTAAAAAAAAGTCTACAGACAAAACTATCTTTTTTTTGTTGTTGTTGCATTGTCTAGTAGAAGAGCTTATATGTTCATTTGTACATGGGCTTGCCACAGAGTTGTCTCTGCTCTATCCTCTATTCTCTTCCTTCAAACGTTTTCCTCAGACTGACTTCTGCCACAATATCCTAAAGTCATAAATGATATCTTAACATTTCAGGAAAATTTCCATTAGAACATTTTACCGTTGGTAATTACCATCACCAATGGTAATTACCATTACCATTTTCCATTAGAAAGCACATTATATTCTCCTTCAGCCCTTGGTGTGTATCTTATCCAACTTTTGAAGCAAAGAAGACATCTCTAGAGAGTGTCCATCGGTACCATACTATCATTTAAGTGTCAATATTAGAGTAATTTATTAATCCTTCAATTCCTTACCACAAAGGCAGATGTAACCTTAACATTAATGGACATCTCTGTCTCACAGCAAGGTATTGTGTTGTATACTGCACACATGTACATATAGAGGGCAGGTGTTGACACACACAGTTCTCTACAAGAACACATTCAACTGCTGGCCAGCACTGCAGATCCTCACCATTTTCTTAGAAAGAAGCAAGAGTGCATTAAAAAGGAGGCAGGAGTGCAGGAAGTGCCCAAAATCCTGCCGAAAGCATTTGATTACTCTGTAGAAGTGCATTTGAAAAGCTAATGGTGTTGGGAATGAGATTAAAAGCCATGTTTATCTTCTCTTTGGTACCCCCACTTCAATAAACAGGCTGACTTGACATTCTTTCTGCTTTAACATGACTAAAAATAATAGGTCTTTATGGGAATATTTTAAGCTTCCTCTCCCTCCTGTCATTTTAATAACTATATCTACTTGTTTTAAAAGCCTTAAAGGAGCTTTTGTAATGAAACAAACCTCAAGCTTTCCTATTTATTTGTTTGTAGGACCTAATCTAGTGTAGAAATTTTTGTACACAAGGAACACAAAACTGGCCCAGAAAATTGCATGAGCAGATAGGTAACGATGGTGTACTGGTCCGTGGTTTTGGTACAGACCTGTATGGTGATAGGCATCTAGATCCAAGAGAGCCTGAGGGTTTGAAGGATAGACTGCAGTGCTCCTTGGCTGTGTCCAGACAGACACAGACACGAAGGATTAACCGTGTGGTGCTAATGCCCTCTGGATAGGTGATTAATGCAGGGCAGGATAATTACTTCTGACATCTATCATTCCTGCTTCAGGATAACCAGCCCAGCATATTGTTCTGCTGTTCTGAGCGGGCTCCAAGGAGGGAGAGTCCTCTGATTTCCCGTAGCAACCTCAGGATATGTTTGTGGCAGGCAGGCACCGTGCGCAGTCATTCTGGGTGGGTCTCTAGCCAGGAAAGAAACAGCATGAGGCTGGTCTTAGAAAATGGAAAACTGGTTGTATTGGCAGAGGATGTCTAACATAAGCTCCCTTGCAGGAATTCCTAGGTCTGCTTGCATATAGTAAGGTGTTAAGTGTGATGAGAACTGTCACAGAGGAGGCTGGAAGGGGCTGCTCCTCTGAACCCAGGGAGATGCTCTGATGCAGCAGCTAGCCCTTACTGCTCCCCAGCTCCCAGCTCCCATGAAAATCCTCATGGTTATTTTTCAATAACAGTCTTCACACAACACTCAGGCCATTCTGGTGACTGGAAACTGCTTTGGTGGCTGTCATATCTTCACAGTGATGTGGAAAATAATTTCATCTTTTAGCAATTATTGACATTGCAGAGCTAGACCACGTGTTTTTACTATCAGTTTTCCATTGATAAATGTACAGATATCAACACAGATATATGCACCACTTTGGGCTTGTAACTCACTATGAAACTCTTAATCTACTTATATACTAGGCCAAAATCCGTATTTCTGAAAATATTCAAATACAATGAAATTTGAAACTGCTACAGGATAAAATAGTTTTAGAGTGGCTGAACTAGCTGGGATTAGTGAAGCCAAACCACTGGTCTACCCTGAGTGGTAAACTATATTAACTCATTTTAGGCCACAGTAATTCCTTGAAGAGTTTTAAACTCTTTTGGCTTAACACAAATGTAGGTTGAATCATAGAAAGTCAATTCCGATTTACAACTGAATTTTACGTTCATTTAATTTTCTTTTCTTTTTTTTTTTTTTTAAGATGTGTTTTGGTGAATTTAAACCAAGGAGAGTTTGTAGTCATTTTTCCCTGAAACTGAAAATTTGAACCTGAGACAGCAGAAGAGGTGCTACATCTGCAAGGGGAAGCATTAGCTTTTCGCTCCATGCAACACTGAAGATTTCTGTAGTGTTCTGAGAGTTCATGGAAATTGTAGCTCTGCTCCACATGCCCCCTCCCATCTACCAAGACCTTTTGGCAGGATGCATGACAGGTAGGGCCTCCCTGTGGCACACCATGATGGATCAGCAAGACTATGGTGCAAATAACTAACAGAGCCACGTGGTTGCCATGTGGGAGCAAATGGGTCAGATGACTGAAATATAACTTTCTGAAAGCCACAGAGTTTGGCCACAGTTCATTGTCAAACTGCTCCTAAATGAAAGATTTCTGTCTGGTTCAACATACTCAAATCTTTGCTGTAAGTTTTCTCTAGAGAAATTTCTGGTTTTCGACTCTCATCAATATTTGCAAAGTTGTGTAATGAGCTTGGTATTTGAGAAGGGGAGAAACTATTGCCTAAGAGTAGATCTTAAATAAATGCAGCTCAGTCTAATTAATAGAATGGCATCCATTCTGCTTAGTTTACCTCCATTCTTGTAAGAAGTTCCTCCTTAATCTGGCAAATCAAATTCAGGGTTTATAGTGTATTGTCCTTGCAGTAACACATCATCCAACCAGACTCAATATTATTTTAGTATCTGAGGCAGCATGCAGAGATAGAGTAAACTCTGTGTACTGAATTATTCTAAAGTATTAGCTTGAGACTGAGAGGACATGTTCACTAACCTCAGGAAACCAGATCCTTTGTAAAACATACAACCTAATGGATAATTATCAGCAACTCTCATTTTTTTTCTGAATAGAAGTGCAGCTAAGCCACAGAGAGATGACTTTGATCAACTTTACAGTGAAGTTAAATAGCAGAATGTTTCTGTGATATCTTCTGTGTAAAATGTAGCATGTAGTTCCTCTAACTCATATAGCTGAAAAGTATTTTTTTAAACATTGCTAATTATTAATTCAATATGCATAGATTAAAGCCACAAAACTATTTTTAACTTGCTAGATATTTACATTAATTTATCTATTTTTGTTTGAACTGAGATATGATATTCTCCTCTAGAACATCTAAATAAAGCAACTGATGTAGTAATAATGTGTTTTAGAAGCGCAGTGTAGCAAAGATAACCTTGATGGTGCTAAACCCTCTACCATGTTTGATCTACTAACCATCTTTGAAGGGATTTGACAGTCTCTGTGGATGAAGGAATAGCACGCTGACCCATAAAATTGTGCAGTTTTCTGAGGTGGTTCACTAGGACTCTGTATTAGGTGTGTTATTTGGCCCATGTATTTCAATTTCAAGGTTATCAGAGACATTGACTTAGAGATGGAGTTGAAGCTGTGTCTAAAAGCTCAAATGATGCCTTATTATCAGAGGATTAAATAAAAAAACTAAAAATATTTGAAGAGGAAGATGTACATACAGCAGCTTAGGTGTGCATATGCCTCCCCATCATGCTTTGTCATTGGTGCTGGTCAGAGAAATCCCACTTTGATGCTATTTCTCATGTGCCCAGAGGCAGTGTGACTGAAGTGTAACCCTCACTCTGTGCACACAATAAGAAGGGTTTCATGTCAGTAGGTTGGAGAAGCATCATCCCAAGAGGTGTTTATCCAGACTAAACAGTGCCCTGGAGCTTGGGCTGAGATGGTTGAGAGGAGGTCATTGGTGCCAGCACAGCCTGTGGGAAGGAAGGCACCAGAGTGGTGTCACCTGCCCCCGGCGCAGTGCTGGGGTCCTGCTGGCTCTGATGCTGACACATGTGATGCACAACAAGGACACGCAATTCCCATGCTGGCCATGGCCTGTCACATCAGCTGCCTGGGCAGGGGTGGTGCAAAGGGTTGCACACCTCTAGCTGCAGCAAATAAGTTGTTTATTTTGGCGATTCAGGAGCCTGTTCAGTTGGTCCTTCCAGCATTAATAACTAAAATATATAAACTACTAGATGAAAACAATAAAACAATGACCTGATTCAAACAAAAGATGTTTTCGGAATCATCCGTGATGTTCACTGGGTGTAATCAGACCAAGGAAATGAAGATACCTGATAAAAAAGACAAAAATAGTTGCAGAAAAGATCGCATATACAGAATCACAGAATGGTTGAGCTTGAAAGGACTTCTAGAGATCATCCAGTCCAATGCCCTGAGCACATGGCACAAGGTCTCATACAGGCAGGCTTTGAAGATCTCAGGAGAAGGAGACTCCACAATCTCCCTGGGCAGCCTGTTCCAGGGCTCTGGCACCCTCACAAAAAAGAAGTTCTTCCTCACATGCAGATGGAAATTCCTGTGTTCCCATTGTCCTTTGTCCTATCACTGGCCACCACTGAGAAGAGTTTGGCCCCTTCCTCCCTACATTCTCCACTCAGGTACTTATACCTGTTATATCAGGTTATATATATATGTATATATGTTATATATACCTGTTATACTTAGATCTCCTCTCAGTCTTCTCTTATCTAGGTTAAACAGGTCCAGCTCTCTCAGTCTTTCCTCATAATATAGATGCTCCAGGCCTTTCATCATCCTTGTCAATCTACATTGAACCCTCTCGAGAAGCTCCACGTCCCTCTTATACTGGGGAGCCCAGAACTGCACACAGTACTCCAGGTGCGGCCTCGCCAGAGCTGAGTAGAGGAGCAGGATCCCCTCCCTGCCCCTGCTGGCAACACTCCTCCTGATGCAGCCAGGATCCCATTGGCCTTCTTGGCCACGAGGGCACTGCTGCCTCATGGGTAACTTGGTGTCAACCAGGACTCCCAGGTCCCTCTCCTGGAGCTGCTCTCCAGCAGGTCGAGCCCTAATCTGTCCTGGTGCCTGGGGTTATTCCTGCCCAGGTGCAGGACCCTGCACTTGTCCTTATTGAACCTCATGAGGTTCCTGTCTGCCCAACTCTCCAGCCTGTCCAGGTCCCTCTGGATGGCAGCACAGCCCTCCGGAGTGTCGGCCACTCCACCCAGCTTGGTGTCATCTGCAAACTTGCTCAGGGCTTGCTCATTGATTACAAGATGAACAGCACTGGGCCCAGTACTGACCCCTGGGGGACACCACTGTCCACAGGCCTCCAACTGGACTCGGCCCCATTTATCACCACCCTCTGAGCTCTGCCATCCAGCCGGTTCTCGATCCACCTCACTGTACAATCATCTAACCCATAGTTCCTGAGCTTTCCTATGAGGATGTTATGGGAGATTGTGTCGAAAGCCTTGCTGAAGCCAAGGTAGACAAAATCCACAACTTTTATATCGTCACTCCAGCCAGTCATCCTATCATAGAAGGCTATTACGTTTCAAAATATTTCAAAAAATCACTTCCCCTTGGTGATAAAATCAGACAAAATATTTCAAAAAATCACTTCCCCTTGGTTATAAAATCAGACAATAAGGCTGGGACCTTGGGAGAAGGGAGAAATTGTATAAAACAGTACTCACGGTTGATATAAAATGATCAGTCATAATGTAAAGAATTTTTTGTTTTATGTTAATATCTAAAAACAAATATAGATGACCCTCTGACCAATAGATATAGAGCTGAGTAACCAGGCATAGGTATTAAGTTGCAGAAACACCGATGCAGTACCTCATTCAAGACAGTTTTCAGATAATAGAACTTGTTATATAACCTTGTTGTAATTTCTAAGATAATCTGATGTTTTAAGAAGAGAACAATGCTTCTATAATATCTTCATCTTCATGACTGTGTTTCATCGTTTTTGCCCAGAACAGTCCTAGGAATCGCTTTATGTGGCCATGACATCTGCAAGTGAAATGCATGAGAACCGGCACTAACTCTTTAGACAGATTGGTAGCCACTCATCCAGTCTAAGGTCTAATATCTAAGGCTAAGGTCTACAGTCTCCCAATGCAGAAGCCCATGTGACCCAATAGAGTGACCCTAGCCCTAGGTAGCTCGGACTTGTTTGTTTTTGACACTTCTGTAGTTAATAAGCACAGTTCAGACTGTACAGAATCTATATTATTATATTATTCTATATTCTAATTTATTCTGTTTTAACAGAACAGCAGTTTTCTGCAAGGGCATTCCTAATATGCTTTCTCAGAGGTCTAATTTTTATGTTCAATGGCCTTTTAAATGAACAGGAAGAACATATGAAATTGTTGCTAGTGGAAGTGGAAAAGGATTGAAAAAGCAGGTTCTGCAAAGAATTCATTATCTATACCGACTGATAATGGTCACTTGGTAAAGGAAGCAATATGCTTGTGTTGGACCATAATTCTAGAAAAACAGTAAGAATGGAACACTTTTATAAAATATGGAACTTTACCCTGTGGATAAATCTGAAAGGTACATAAAAATCATATTGGGCTGCCAGCAGTGCAGGCAATGCATAAGAGCTAAATTTGTGATTGCCATCCCTGATTGCCCAAATAAGAGGAAGCCAAAATAGAAAGTTGTATTACCTCTGTATACAACACAAATGAGAGTATTACCAGAGTACAGCTCTTGTGTCCTTCCTTCAGAAAGGACACTGGGAATCTGGAATATGTTCAGGAAAGCTTACGAGCACAACTCAGGGCCTAGAAAATATACCTGACTGAGATTTAGATTTAGGAAATATGGTCCATTTTGTTTATCCAAGGGAAGATTTAGAGGTACATTAATTTCAGCATACATGGAAAAATACTTCTAATCATGGCAGGCTCTGATTTACCAGGAAAAAAAGTCATATTGAGATCCAGTTGCTGAAAGCTGGAATGAGACAAGCAGATGAAAAATGAGGCGCAAATCTTTAAAACAGGAACTATCTAAGCTTTGGAGCAATTTGGGTATGGGCGTGGTGCATTTTCGTACACGTGATGGTTTTAAGTTGAAAGTAGATAGTGATTCTAAGACATCTGCATAAAGTTTAAGCAGAAATTATTATCTTGCTGCAGAAAATTTGGTCAAGGTTTTCCTGGCTTGCAAAAGGTAAGACTATCTTAATGGTCTTTTAGGGTTTCTGGCTCTCCTTGCTGGACAAATGAATGTGGCAGAAATGTAGCTAAAGAGGATCTATGGTTAATTGTGAAGCTTAAAGGATCTCTAGGTAAAGTTATTCTAGGATTCCATCTGTGTTGCATATACAGCATTTTATGAAACCCTCAAAAACAGCTGCTCCATTTTCCAGAGCAGACCAGCTGAAACCCATCAGAAACAAGATATGACCCTAACATCAGTTATGACGACTACTCTAACTTCATGCGATCGTGTTTCCAATGGCTCTGCATGTGTAACAAGTCCTGCTCCTCCTCTCAACCCAAAGTGGGATTCACGGGCTTCATGCATGAGCTCTGAACCTTAACATACTGAACTCACAGGAGTCCCCCAAACTTTGCTAACAGCCTTGAATTCGAGACATCTTAGTACAAACCGTTGCTAATCCTAAAAGCCCAAACGCACATTTAACATGCTCTGAGTGCTTTTGAGGAACAGATGAGAAAGTATTCTACAAGGCTATATATTTGCATGTGTATATATTAGGTACAAACATATCGAGTAATGGAATAAAAGTTATATGCTTGTGGATTCAGAAGTATGATTTTATGGCCAAAATATAATAAATCTGTACATGTCTGCAAATTCCTGTATATTCATGCAGTTTTGTTCTTCCTGTACTATATAGACTAGTGGCCTACAGCAATCATTCATCTCTTAAAAAAACAAAGCGACCTCTGAAAAATTTGGATCCAAGTAATTCTTGAGGTAGTTAGTGTAGCCAAAAGCTACTGTCCTTACCTTGTTCTCCTTGCACCAGACACCCTGGATCTCGCTTACTGTCCCTTGCAGTCCTACCTGCTACATGCTAGGACTGCAGTGACTTTACTTAAATCCATCCCACCTTGCTGCAGGGGGGTCGGTAGGGTGGTAACAGTAGGTCTGGAAGAGTGGAGGGTCCTCAGAAAGCTACCACGAGCAATTGCTGAAGAAGGTACCACTCAGGGTCAGTGGATAGGATTGGTGGGAGCCAAGATCAGTAAGCACAGCTTACTGCCAATAATGCTACCATTGTGTTTTCTGGAGGCTTGCTTGCCTCATTTTTTCCATCTCTGGCATTCAACCTGAACACCCTAGGACTTAGTGCAATGTCAGCTCTAGCTTCAATGCAATATATTCAGCTAGCACAGTGCAAACCCCCTCCAAGAAGAGCTTTCACAAGGAAGGCAGAGATCTTCAAACATTACCCATCCCAATATGGAGAGAGGATTTCTAAACAGAACTTTTCACCCTTCCTTTAATCATACAGACCTGATCATTTGAAAATAAAAGGGTCTAGGTTTTTCCTTACTTTTTGCTCCAAGTAATGCTGTCAGGATTTGTGAGCAATGGCTTGTTCTCTCCCCCTGTCCTCTGCTGGATTAGGTTATTTTCAGAAGAACATTTTTTCCAGAAGAGCAGTAAATACTCCTGTGGGATATAAATCTTTGTGGAGGGCTGTTTTTTTGCTGATGCAGTAACTGGAGGTTACTGTGTGTATGTTGTGACACACATTAACTGTTTTTCATCTTGGTTCTCCACAGCAGACACTTACCATCACTCTCACAGCAGTCTTGCAAAGCAATTTTGACTTTCCCACTCCCTTATTACTTATCGTTACATAGAGATTCTTGGCTACAAAGAGTAAGAGGCCCTCTTAAAATCCAGCCCCAAATTCTACTCCTTATGCCTTTGAATATTTTCAGTGAGACTTTTCCTCTCTTTCTGTTTAGTTTTGTGGTTTTAGAATACCATAAGGGCTTACTCTGACTTCCAGAAAATAACAGTTAAGTAAGGAGGGGGATGACCTGATCTAGGATTGGTGATAAGCCTACTTTGAGCAGGAGCCTGGACTCGATGACCTCCAGATGTCCCTTCCGATCAGCTTTTCTAGGTGTCTACGAACAGGAGACTAGTTCCTGTCCTACTAGTGGAAAAACACAGGCAGATTTACTAAAGAGTGACTGTTTTGAGGCAACTAGGATTAAAAGGAATCTGTGTTCTTGGTCGCTTTGAAGAGTGCAAAAAAGACAATGGAAATTTTATTTACCAGGGTGAAAAAGCAAAGTTATATGATGGAACTCAGTAAACTATTTCCATTTTTATCGGGAAAAGGTTTGCCAGCTTTGTGTCAGAAATAGTTTACATGGATTTGCAGGTCTTGAAGTGTGGAAATGTACAGATTTGAACAAATCCAACTTCCCCTCACTCAAATCCTATTGTGAATCTGAGACAAAGTTCAGAATCAGTAGTCTTATGGATGTTTGCATAGGTTCACCTTACACAGGCCCGTAATGAATAGTGTAGTTTGAAGAAGAAGGATTATGGAAGATTACAGTGGGGAACAGTATCAAGAACCACTAATTTCAGCCATGAATTCCAGTTAATTAGTCTCAGAAAACTAAGTCACCCATTGTATGGTTGGATGATTGGTATGGTAACTCAACAGTTGTGCATCCTTAACCCCTTCTCAAGAGGCTTGTGTTACACTTGGCAGTTTTACTTTTATTGACAGAGTTGAGCAACCAAAACCCAAGTATGTTCCTTTTTAATCCCCTTACATTGCTGAAAAGAATTGAAGCCAACAACATGTCAAGTTAGGGAGTAGCAAAATATAGGAATAAGCCTTCATTTTGTTCTGCTTTTTCTGAAAAATGATTTTGAAAGTGTTGGTATTGAGGTTTAAGGAGAAAGTGTGCTCTATGTATCCAGTAGAAGAAACATAAAATTCTAGTGCTTAATGTATTTTAGTTGTTACTACCTGTGGAAAGAAGCTAGCAAGAAAAGAAATCACTAATTGGTAATTTATAAGAGCATAACTTTGTGATAGAACAAATGAAAGGTGAGAATGGGACCCTTTCAGATTCATCTTTGGATAATTCTGGATGAGATCCCCAATGCCCACACACTTAGACATGATTATCCTTAAATTGCTGTTCTGTGCAATTCAATTTGGCCAGTTTCTTATTTTAGCAGAAACTGGAGACACTCCACTGAAGCCCTATGGAGACACCAGATGATCAGAGCCTCCATAACACAAAAGAAAATTCAACAGTTGTTGGAATGTATTGAGAAAAATCTACCATCACTCTCAAAATCCCATTAAAATTTGGAAATGATGCTAAGGATTTAATTTAGCAAGTTTCGTTCACAATAGTCCACTTTACATGAAGACAATCATGTCTTTCTACTATCGTTTCATTCAAAAAATGCTTTTTGTTGTTAGTGCACAAAACAATGCAACAATAACTATGCAAATTCATTTACTAGCACTAGCCCAGAGTCATGTCCCAGCCTTATCGAGAATTTTGTCACTGATGTCAAATGACTGTGCATGAATTCTTGCATATGGATGGATGGGAGATTTTTGTTCATAGCCTTTACCTTCAACTCCTTTGATCACCCTGACAAGACATGCCTGACAGGGACCAAGCATAGCAGGCTTGTACATTTGAAATTCCTATAGAAAAGCTTGCAAAACAAGACCTGTAAAGACATTTAAATGGTGTCCCTAGCTCCCTACATATACGTGCTGCATGGCATACCATTATATCATTTTCCCTGGGCTTGCCTTAAAAGGCAAGAACATGAGCAAAGAAGTCAAGGGGATGATGAATGTGTGTAATTTACTGGAACCCTTGGGCTTATCCCCTTCCCCCCGCCCTCTTGGCGGAGCTGGGCAAGCAAGAGGCCAGCTGGATGAGCTCTCCGAAAGGAGGAACAGATACCAGCACCCTGATAAGAAACAGAGCAGTCACTTGTCCTAATTACAGTCAGGGAACAGGCAGCACTAGATCTGCTCTCTCACAGGGAGGATGGCTTCCTTACATGAAAGATATGGTCATCTTAGTTAGTATTTAGCAGGAAGGCCAGATCCTTTGAAAAGTACAGAGACCTCTCTAGTGGCATGCATGTTCTTGGATTTCAGAAACAGCATCTTGTGGCTATAGTTTCAAAAGAGACATCCTACATTACCCGTGTGATTCCTAGGATATCTATTGTATGTGAAGAGAAAAGGCTTCTGGTAGATGAAATTCAGAAGCAAAGAACATACTAACAGTCTATTAAAGGTCTTATATAGATGCAAGGATATCCCCATGTTGGTAACAGGAACTGTCACCAACAGAGTATCTCAAATCATGTCAAAATTGATTTTTGGTGCCTGGGAGAGAAAACACTGAGAAATAAACAGAATGGAAACTGGAATAAATGTGTGATCAGTTACAGAAAATGAATAGAACCTTGCAAAATATATTGTCTTGATGTGCCACATCATAAAATGTAGAGGCATAGGAAGTGCTTGAATTTTCTGAGCAATTCAGCAAAGAGCTTTACTTTCTGCTTTTCATGTAATTTTAAATCTCTGGTACAACTTGCCAATTTTACAAGTTTGGGTAAACTTTAAATTGGTAGTAGTCAGATAACTGACTACTGTTTCTGCTTTCAAAATATGCTAACATATTTTTTGGTCCCTGTATCCTTCCATCTTCCACAGAATATTAAGACTCATCATCAAGCCTCAGCAGTAAATCATGGGCATTTGGTTGTCTCCCCATTCACAGAAGTGTAACAATGGTCCAATACTCTCCAAATTCAAAGTTTACTTGGTTCTTCTACACCTTAAGACTCCTAACTGAATGGTTTGACAGCCCAGGTGGCAGTGATAGGAGCTTCACACTGCCTCATACGGAGCTTGGCTCATACGGAGCCACTTCCTTCTTTTGCAGGAAATCCCTCTAAAATTTAGTAGCAGGTTTATTTCTTAGGCCTTTGACAATGAAAGCGATTAAAAATGAAGACAAATGGATTTGACTGCCAATAATAAAAGCAGCGGCAGCAGCCGCAAGTTCAAATGTTTTTCTCTCATATCAGCAAGCCCGAAGTTATTGTGCAATGAATCTTCTTCCCTATCCAGGCTGTTTCAACTCTCTGTAATTTCTCAGAGTTGAAGAGAACTGAAAAATTCAAATTTGAAAACAATCTATTCTTCAAATTGTAGCAAAAAGCTGAGGAGGGTCTGCCTGAGGCCATGCGAATCAGTTCCTGTGACTGTTCAGGCTAATCATGAAACTTCTACTTAAAGAGAGAAAGGATATACTCTGGCAAAAAGTCAGTGTGAAGGAAAATGTGTTCATACTGCAATACTACCTAGAAACCTGAAGGCTGGTCTCAGTGTATTTTGGAAAAGTTAATCACCGCAGCCATTCTGAAGCCAGAAGGGTTAAAATAATCTTCCAGAATAGAAGGAAACCAATGTCTCATTGGGTCAGTCAGCCTGGGCTGCTTTGGATTTAAAGAGAAAAACATTTTTTCACCTGGAGACAGATCTCAGTCATTTTTTCTTCTATGTCCCAATCCTCTTGAGATTCCTCCTCCTACAACACAGACAGGCAAATCCCATCCATCATGGCAAAGAGCTCTATAGATCCATTAGCTGGAATTGATGCCCTGCAATCATACTCAACACCTTTTTAGTTCCAGCATAAAGATGGTGGCTTTTTGAGGTCTTCCTAGAGTGCTACCCTCTCTTCCACAATCCTACAATAGACTCTCATCAGACCTAACTACATAAGAGCAGAAAACCATCTTATATGAGCAGACAGTTCCTTTCACTGTTTGAGGCAAATCCCAACAAAAGCAACTTTTGTGGATTTGGAGGCATTTTTTTTTCTATTATTCTTTTGTTTGGGTGTTTCTATCAGCATAACACTATCTTTCCAGGCACTGTGATATCTGGTAGAAGGGTGGGAGCGTTTACACTGCTGAGAAAGTACAGCAGTGAAGTAGTTCCTCCTGCAAAGTTGACTGCTTAGGATGAACTATGGGAACATACTGGAAGATACTTCAGTTGCTGTTGTCTCTCAAGTATGGCATGAAGCTT
The DNA here is from genome assembly GCF_003342845.1 of Nothoprocta perdicaria. Taxonomy (NCBI): domain Eukaryota; kingdom Metazoa; phylum Chordata; class Aves; order Tinamiformes; family Tinamidae; genus Nothoprocta; species Nothoprocta perdicaria. Next base: position 1,088,574 of record NW_020455261.1, on the reverse strand, counting down.
GTCTGCAGCAGTGGTGCTCCATGAGAGCATCATGGAAACTCCAGAAAGCTGTTGTATCCACACGTTGATGAGGGGAGAGAGGGAGGGAGAGCAAGAGGGGAGAAAGTGTCATGATATTTTCAGTGAAGAGCTGAAACAGAGCTGAAACCCTATAAGCACCAGACTCATAAGATTCCTGTCAACTAATGCATAGAACTATTGACAAGGGATGATGGGGTTGAGAGCACATCTGCGCATCACACACAAGCATAGGAAGCAGCACAGTCTGCAGCTCAAACAGCTGTTAGAGTTTTTTGGAGGACTGAACTCTTTCTAGGTGGCATGTCTAAGTTCAGGGGACATGTTGAAATCTTTCTGAAAATGCTCAAAATTGCTTTCTAGGGAGAATGAAACTTGCTTGTAACTTGTACATGCTTGCATCATCCTTGGTTTAAGACCTTGTTCGCTGGGGCCACGAGTTGCCCATGATGATGCTGTGACTGTATGAAGTTGTGGCTACGCTCACGTGGACTGGAATCCACATCTAGTTTCTTGGGTACCATATGGCAACATCTCTAGTGAGCAAAGATCCTTGAAGAAAAATATGTGCAAATATTTAATTACATGCATAAGAAGCTACTGTAGTAAACCAGACAAAATGTTACTCCAATAAGAAAAAATGTTTTAAATTAAGAATTGTATGTCTATTTCATGAGAGTATGGTGCGCTGTAAATAATAAACATATTGAAGACTTAAAGTGTTTCTTAACAATGTCTTTGGAGCCTTGACTATTTTTGGTATTCTCATCCTGCTGCTGCTTTGGAATCCACTCATAAAACAGTTTCATGGGAGACTCTTTTCTTTTTATATGCCTTTTGAGGTACAATTAGTTATTAGAAGACGTTTTGCTCGGTATTCAGATATAAATTCACGAATCCAACCTTATTCCTGTTCTTTTAACATATTAAATTATCTGTCTGCATGCCCACTTTTAGTGGGACACTACCAACCATTTTTAAGTCACTCAAAATAAAGTTTTATGGACCTCATTTGCTGGAGATCTGCCAGAACCTCTTGTCCCATTTGAGCATGGTGTTGTGGGAAACAAATATGAGCAAGAGAAACTGGCAAAAATAAGCTATTGATAGAGCTGCTAGAAGAGTATGGACTGTTTTATAGAACATCTGAGACAGGTTTTAGTCCTGGATATAACATGCTTCTACTGATGGAAGGTTACATAGCACACAATGAAAAATGTTTTCCTGACTAGAAGGTTTCATTTATATCTGTGCCAGAAATAAATAGTCTCTGATTTACAGTTCTACTGGCTGAACAAACTGTTTGGTGTGGAAACTTTGACAAACTTTTCTGGCCTTACTTTTCTCATTAGGCCTCTTTCTCTGTCCCCTGAAAGCATACTTCATACTCTGTGAATCCAGCTCTCTTTATTCCTCTCTTTTTCTTTCATTGGTGCTGAGTTTGATCTCTTCAACCTGGTGAGTTCGACTTTCAGCTGTGATATTTGCTTTTGTCACCTAACTATTCTCTCTGAGAGGGACTTTTTCTTCTAAGCTTTAAAAACTTTTTTCTTTCTTTCTCTCTCTATCTCTTTTATCCTTCCTTCCTTCCTTCCTTCCTTCCTTCCTTCCTTCCTTCCTTCCTTCCTT
>NW_020455261.1:1070356-1086866 GCF_003342845.1 Nothoprocta perdicaria | reverse complement strand
CTTCCTTCCTTCCTTCCTTCCTTCCTTCCTTCCTTCCTTCCTTCCTTCCTTCCTTCCTTCCTTCCTTCCTTCCTTCCTTCCTTCCTTCCTCCTTCTTCCTTCCCTCCCTCCCTCCCTCCCTCCCTCTTCCAATTTATATAATCTCCTGGAAGTCTTACACTTTCAAGTATTGCCATTTGTTTAAGGCTCTTTCAGGATATCTCTCTTTGTTCAAGATCACTTCATTCTTCTTGTAATTATTTTAGCAGTCATCATTTCTGTCTTTGGACTGTTGATAACACCTAATTCTCCCCAAATGAAATTTCCAGTGGTCTTGCAATTTCTCCCTGATTCTACTGATCTCTTTCCTTCTGGGACTTGTTCTGGATGGACACATTTGATTGGGATGCGTGGATTCATACAGCTGTAAGCACCAGCTAAGTGACCCAAACCACAGCAATTCCTAATGCAGAGTCATGGTAGAGGTTCATAATTGTCCTCCAAATCAGCTTGGATCATCTGTCAGGTCATTTTCTGCATTAGCACAGTCTGGCATTCAAGTGAAATAGTCTTGTCTCATGGCAGGGCTAATGAGTGTGGGGACAGCCCTATGCTGGCACAGTTCTTTGCTCTTCCTGTCGATGGGATGTAGATCCATACGTGCTTCAGGGACCACCATGCAGGCATCTGCTGTGTGCGGTGGACAAACTCCTGAACTTCCAGCCCCTCCTCCATACACATGTGCATATGCACATGCAGACATTTTACTACTTTTCTTTGGTCACCAGGAGGCTTGACTTCTCCTTTGAATTTGAATCGATGTTTCTTGGGATCCTGACTTGGCAAGAGGTTTACAAGCATGTTTAAAATTAGAAGAACTGCAGTTTCTAGCACTTGCAACATGCACATAAAGCAACCATTTCTTTCATGGTTCATTCTTCCACGAGTGAACACCTGAGTAAACAAAATCATGACAAGAAACATAGCTCTCCAAAGAAACATAGCTCTCCAAATGAAGCTAACATGTATCCCCATCTTCCCCAGTGTGGGTCATACTGCTGTACTTTGGGATATATCCTTAAATCTCTGCTGTATTGCAGAGCTGGTAGTTATGAACAATAAATCCTACAGTTTGTCACCCCAACTTCTCTTGCCCAGACACTTAAATAGATACACATATGTGCAGGGACCATGCAACCTGTGCTTTTTAACCTCCTCCAGCAAAGGTTTTTGGCTGTTCCAGAAGACAGCAGCAAAAATGCCTGGCTTTTCATGAGCCCTTTCTTCCTTATTAGAGACTGCTGGACTCAGCTGGCAGGTTTAGGTACTGCCTTGAATGTGCCCGTCAGGGCACAACGGGGCCCTCCAGGCTCTTCTGGCAATTCCATGGTGAATTTTGCAATAGCTTAGTCACAAACCAGAGTTCCTGCAACAAAATCCCTCTTCTCGAGGCTTGATTTACTACATCTTCACAAATACAGTAGTAGTTGGAGAATGGGAAACAGCCATTTGGCCCTTGTACAATTGCTCCTGTTCAATTGGGAACAAGGTTAATAGGTTAGTATCAAAGGAAGGAAATTTTCACTGTTTTACTGTTTTGATTTGCGCTTCATACAGATGTGTTATTAGTGTGTTTTAGATACTGCCTGTTAAAAACACTCAGAGAGAGACTCGGTTTTCCTGGCCTTCTGACTGCGAGCTGGAGACAATAGCTTTAAGAAGGGACCCATTATTATCATTATTAGACACAGCCTGTGCTACAGTTACCGCCACTTAGTGAGAAAGTTATTTGTGTGTTTCATTGCAGTCTGGAGACAGAGAGCTTCACATTCTGCAAGACTAAACTTGTAGGTATCCTTTTTTTTCTGTTTGTTTTGTGTAGCAACTACCCAAGCCTGGCCAGCTCTGAGAGCCTGTTCATGGTGGCAGTGAGATGAGACCTGTCTTCACAAGCTGGAATAAACACATCTGAAAATAAAGAGAAAAAAAAAAAAACCAACAAAACAAAAAGGTACTGCCAGTCACAATTCCTCCTAGTGGAAGAAATTGTTTGATGTTTAAGTTCAATAGTAAAAAAAAGAAAGCCCCTTGTTACTGCTCAGCTTTGCCCATGGTTTCAGAAAGGAGGACAAGGTGGCTGTGGACTGTGCTCTGGGTTACTCTGCTAGCTAGCACTTGCATATCCCTTGGCCCCCCACCCTTGCTATCAGCACACTAAATGCTCCGGGGAGGGACTCTGTGGTCCTTCTGCCTGCTTCAGAGCAGTGGGACCTTACTGTTGCTCGCTGTGCTGGGTCACTGGGGAACTGTCCAGCAAAAGTGCTCCTTCAAAAATTAGGATGTCTTAGGGATTTCTTTAATGTAGTTACTGAGGTCTGTCAGGGAGAGACGAGAGGAGAGGAGAGGAGAGGAATGCTTGCAATTTTCAGCCTAGAACAAAGCTCAGTAATTCAGGACTGAACAATAATGAAAAAAAAGAGAGGAATCACAAAAAGGAAAGCTGGCCACAGTCACTGTTCCAGTGGCTGCAACCCCTGTGGCTGTTCACACCATGTTCAGTGCCAGAGGTAAAGGAAATGTTCCAGGGAGGAGGGCATTAGCACAGGGTATACAGTCCTAGGGATGCTTGTACTTGGCAGCAAAAATTCTTGGCATCTGACTAGGATCCCCATAAGATGCTGAAAAACATAACATGAGAATTAAGGATTTTGTAATTCCTGCCTATTTCCTGCCCTTGGCAGCACAACATTGCAAGGGGAATTCAATGCTCATGAAATGGGTGTGAGGACAACTGTCTCCATCTGTACAGCTCTGGACTTTGGCTCCGGCACCATTTACTCCCTTCTAGTTTCCTGTGCTGGTCTTTGCCACACTGGCTGACCCAGCAAAGATACTACAGAGCATGTAGATATATTGATCCTCCTTTCTACCCTTTGGATAAAAAGGTTAAAAAGATTCAGGACAAAGCCAAATCCTGGCCTGTTTGATTCCTAGGAAGTGGCGTCCTCTTAAGAGGCCCCAACTTCGGAGATTTTGCTGCCTAATGAATTCCAGTTGGGCTCACAGGTGATCGTTAGACTTATTTCAGTAGGAAATGGATCTGTCTATGGCTCTTACATCATTTTGTGAAGAACAGGTTGTTATGGACATTTTACTTATGGACAGCAGTTTTCCACTCTACCATAGAAAGTACTTCACTCTGTGTTCTTAACAAGTCTAAAATTGAAAAAGTTACCAATAAAGCTGGACCATAGGCAGACCACAGAATCACAAGCTCACTGTGTTTTGCAAGCTAAAGTGAAGAATAAACTCTTGAAAGTTCATGCATAGTTCTGAAGATAAACTGTAATTCTATTGCAGAAAATATAATTTTCTGGTGTTTAAAATTTGGTGAAGATTAATTGTCCCTGGGAGTGCTTGAGGTCTTTTTAGAGTAATTCTTCCCAGTCTGATCTCTCTGCAGAACTCTGAGAATACACCTGTGTGTATATCTGCTTTTCTGATTTCTAGTTTGCTCACTAATAGTGTTCTGGGTGAGAAGCTTTTCTCACTCCATTTTCACATAAGCCGGTCAAAAGTGTCTGCAAAGACTGGCATTTTGCCCACACGTGACTCAGGGGTGCTCTTCTGCTCCCATGGTTTGCAAAGCACCAGTGTGTTTGTGCACTGGAGTGGCACATCTGAGGTTGCCAGTTGGATCAGCTCTGGGTCAGGATGAGCACTTGTGGCTGCACCAAGACACACTTAAGCACTGGTCCCTATCAAAAACAAAAACACAGACGCACTCTACAAGGGTGTATTATATCATCATCAGATGGTTCATATTATTCCCTGACAAAATAAATCATGAGTATTTATTATGAAAACTAACTGATTTGGTCCCATGTCAATTTTTATTTGCCATCAATACTCCTTTAGTTTTTGGTGGAACCTTGCCAACCTTTCCTGTTCTCCTTGCTCCAACCAAGCCCCTGAAAGCTGACTTTCACAGGCTGTCTGTGATTAGACAGTGGGGTCTCTGTAAGTGTGGTCTCATATGAGCAGCTGTATGTTTTTTCTGTAGAGGGAAGTTGTCATTAAAGAACTGAGAAGATGAGTGGGTGGTACCTTGGGCTGTTTTTCTTTTAATTTGGCCCTCGTTTACTTTAGACCCTATGAAGGAGTCCACGTTAGTTGATGGTGCCCACAATTCACTTGTACTGATGAAGGCAGCTTGACAGCTGCATAAATCACTGCTAGATACCACTAATAGATTGCTGCATACGAGTTGGTAGAGGACCACCCAAGCACAGCTTGGGGACGGCCTGCAGTCACACTAGGCATGCACGTAAGTACAGTAATGCAAATTTGCTTAACTCTTTGTTGGTACTTTGTATAATCTTCCTTTTAAGGAAAGTATCCTTGTTTCCCCACTTGATCTTGGACCTATTTGCCGAGCAGGAGTCACCAGTGTCCAGCACTTCCCACCGTCAATAGCTGCAGGCTTCAATGTAAGTTTTGTTTGTTCGCTCATGTAGGGGTACCAGCTTGCTCCCTTGTCTTGAATTGTACATTCTGGTAGGAGGGAGAAGGAGGGTGAAAAGGTTGGGAAGAGAGAAATGAGCTTCTGGCTCAGTGTAAGTACCTCTTGAATAGCGGAGTGAAAAGCTTGGGCAGGGCAGAATGATCATTAAATAGCTACAGTATGTTTCCTGTCTAACACCAAGGAATTGTATCCTGCCGTCTGTAATTAAGGACACAATGCAGGTCAGGGATCAGTAACATGCCCATCAAAAGAAATAATATGAAGAGCACAGGAGTAGGAACTTGTTTCTAGTGGCTGCATGTGCAAAGCCCAACAAGGACTTGAGCTGCGGCATTAAAAGCTGGGAGGTTATTGATCCATTGCCACCTGACATGAGCCATGCCCTGGAAAGCATTAATCAATAGCAAGGTTATGTTATCCATCACAGGGCATAGGATTAGAAGCTGCAAAGCCTGATTTTTATCAGATGCTACATGTTATTTGCAGGGATCTCCAGGACCACTGTGCCCCACAGGTGGCAGCAATTAATGGATTTCTCACCTTTTGGTAAATGATATTGGTATCAGCAGCTTTACAGTTACCATGTGCAACTTTACAGTTACCCTGTGCTTTGCTAGGGAGTATTCTTCATGCCTTTAAGAAATTACAGACTTGTGGTGATGGATATCACTCCTCTGGCATTCCCAGCTCTATCTGCCATGGTACTGTCATGGTGAAAAATTTTCCAACTCTCTTCCCACTATAACATTAGTCAAAATGAAAATATTGCATCGTCTAAAACATTTCTTCCTTATCTGTTGCTACTATAGACAAGAGTGTCTCAAAGAGCAATTTCCATATTCTTCTCTTGCAGCCTGTTCTCAAACCTGAATGTAGGGAGTGGGTGCCAAGCTGTCACAAATGCTCATTCCTTTAGTTTTCATTAGCTCTGAAGGGTGATTTGCATGGAAAATAGAACAGGAGGTAGTGGGTATAAGTTGCAACACAGGCAGTTCCATCTCCATGTGAGGAGGAACTTCTTCCCTGTGAGGGTGACGGAGCCCTGGCACAGGCTGCCCAGGGAGGTTGTGGAGTCTCCTTCTCTGGAGATCTTCCAAACCCGCCTGGATGCCGCCCTGTGCCCCGTGCTCTGGGCGTCCCTGCTGGAGCAGCAGGGTTGGACTAGATGATCTCTAGAGGTCCCTTCCAACCTCAAGTATTCTGTGATTCTGTGATTCTAAGACCATCATCAGCATAGTGCCCTACCCCCAAAGTTTCAGTCTGAATGAGGTGAGCAGCAAGGAAAGAAGACAGCCTGCAAGAACTGACATGCTTGTTGACATCTGTGAAGAAAAAGGAATTTGTGCAAATATTAATGAACATTAATCTTGAGCCTTTTCCTGTTGGAAAAAAGTCTCTCACTTCCAATTAGAGACAAGCAATAATACTTTCTGACTTAAAGTCATTCATACTGCTATACTGTATATGATACAGTGGCATTGACCATTAAGAAAAATGAGATCTGTCAATCAAGAGTTTTAATTCAAGGTAAAAACACTGCAGAATACCCTAGTAGAAGTGAACTGAGCAGAGATATGGCTGTTCATGGCTTCACTATAAAGAGTATTTAGTAAGAGTATTTAGTTTATGTTTCTTGGCAATAGTCTAATGAGTTACGTGCACCTTCTGCTATTTTTTGTAATATGCCAAAGCACAACATCACACCTTGCACAATCATGAAAGCACAAGTGCGTTTTATTACTCTGAACTTCAACAGTTTGAAGTATTTGCTCTGGTTTTGTGCTCAGTTACATGTTCTGGGAAAACAGCAAATGAGTGCAGCTAAAAATGATAACAGTTACTAAATGGGGTGGTAGCGAATGCCATGCAGCTCTCAAATTACTTTTATTAAACTTAGTAACTCTAATGTAAAGTAAGAACTTTTTTAAAAAAAGAAAAACAAGGACTAAAAACATACATTTGTACACATCTGGTTTTGTTTTATTTTTTTTTAATTAGATTTGTTTTCCTTCTCCACTCACAGGAAACATATTTAGGAACAATGTTCATCTTGAAATGGCATGCGGTGGTATGGCATGCTGACACTTTCTGAAATCTGTTTGCTTTCTACCAGTCAACAGTTGCTAAAATGTTCCTGGAGTGAACGGTGATTTTTATCCCTTGAGTGTTTAGACCTTTGCATCTAGTTACAGTACTTTTACACTCATGATTAACCTCTGGATTGTCTTGATGGTTGGGACATCCATTAGCAATAGAATAAAGTGGTCCTGGCTCTCTGTGGTGGGATGACCTTGTGCAAAGAAACGCTTCTTTCCTCAAGAAAACCTTGGTGTTTTTCTGCTTGCAGGAAGTGGGATGTCCCTGCTGATCCCTGAGCTGTTCTGGCTGCTTCTTGAAGGGCCACTTCGTGCCCTTGAGCAGCAATGAGCACTGAGCACTGGTGTCCTCCTTCTTCCCCACTTGGGTTGTCCATGGATTCAAATGCTTTCACATCACAGCAGGAAAGCATCCTTTGTCAGTGGACAGTGGGTAAGATTTTTCACCAAGATGTCCAAGAAGGTAATTTTACTTAGTTTTGTTCCTGGTGATTCTTGCCTAGTGCAAAAGATTTGGAAAAAATCTTTCTCCAAAAGATTTGGAGAAAAGTGATGAGCTTGGGGTCACCTTACCTGCAGCATCTCTACAGAAGCTTGTCTCCCAGCTCCACCATATCCATTGCTGAGGACTGGAGAGGTTTGGCACTGTCCTCATCAGGATGTCGCAGGACCACACTGCAGGTGAGGGACCACATGCTACCCCAGCAAGAAGCAGGACAGAGAGCCTTACTAGGCTTGTGGTGCACCTTGAGGTGGCTGCTAAGACCAGTCAAGCTGACAGCCTGGGGGGTTTCAGCCTCTTGCTCCTGATAGGCACTTGGCCCAAAGGGTGCAATGTTATTGTTGACCAAAACATCCCAAGAGCACCAGAGTGTGGAAGAAGTGTGGATTGCCAAGAAACGAGTTAGGCATTAGGATACTCAACCTTGTCCTGACGTGTTGTTCAGACTGCTTATCAGCCCCTTAAATGCAAGCAGATCTGCGTCTTGCCAAGCAGGACAGTTACTTATTAATAAAATAACTGGATTAATAATGTAACTGGTGGAACTGTCCCAGCACTTTCTAAACCTGTAATGACTGCAGTAATTCTCGGTGTCAGGTCTATGCCCTGGAAATGCTTCCTCCCCAGGAGATCAAATAAGCTACAGTTTGATCTGGAAAACCTGCTGCATGGCCATACCAGGCTACTTATTATTGAAAGGGTTTATATTATTGTCATGTCTGTTCAGAGTGGCATATTGATTCGGAAAAGCTTTCTGTCTTGAAGAAAGCTGTGAGCAACAATTAACAAAGGTTTTGAAAACTAGTTATCACTTTAACGGTTTATATGGACACTGAAATTATTTGTCACTTAATACTGCTTGCCTAGTATGTACTACGGACAATTCTTTCTCTACTTATGATTTGCAGCCTGCTGCTAGTGCATTTTTAGTGTACAAAAGCTGAACTGTGGTGGTGAAGCTTGCTTTTGTGGAAAGTGGTCATATGGTTGCATATATTCCTGTCATACAGTGTGTCTGTGTTTCCTTGTTGGGTGATGATATTTAAGTCGACTGAGTAATTTGTGCTTACCAGTTCAAGTATCAGAGTCCTGAGCATTTCCTAATTCTCACAACCAGTTTGATGGCTTTACCAGCACCCCTCCAGAACAGCTCAGCAGCATATCTGAGACCACTAAGCGTTGAGGGACCTCTTACAGATCTAATCAGCCTTCTGCTTCTTAATTTAATGTTTCTGGAAGTTTTTTGAGCTCAGGTCTCATGGCCTGGCATGCTAGCCACAGCATATGCTCGTGGTTGGCTGCTTTCTATCAAGTAGGTGTTGAACAAGGCAACCCAGCAACCAATGTGAGCTGCTGTGCACTGTTTTGAAGTGAAAATTACTGTGCTCGGGTAATTTAAATCATGCAGTGGTCAGAAACACTGTTTGAGTACAGAACCAACAACCTGATTAGCTGGTCAATAATTTGGAAGTTGAACTCAAGGTATCTTTTCAAACAACCTTTGACTCAAACAACCTGACTCCAAGGGACTGATTACAGCCCTGCCCCGTTACCACGTGGTTTATCCTTGAAAAGGTGGAGGGAGGGAACAGCAACACCTATCTCTGACATCTAATTTTAGCTAGCGAAGAACTGGGTGATTTCTGATATCTTTTGAGAAGCAAATTGTAAGGTAGCAAATGTTGGAAGGCAACTAATTGTACAACATCTTGGATCCATTTAACAGCCTCTTTAATTCATGCTTTTAAATAGTTTGTTTATAATAAGGATGAAGAAATGAGAAAATTAGCATAATCAACATGATCTGGGTAAAGGCTCTTGTTTTCTTTTAATTCCTTTTGGTTTGCATTTCTTTGTTATTAAGGCTCAGCTAATCTCTTGAATCTTGGAGCCAATTCCTACTGACAAGGTGGAAAGAATAAAAAACTCCCACTGTCTTGGTGATAAGTTATCTAAAGAAAGATCACCAGTTACACAAACTTTCTCTGTTCATCCTTCTTGGATGTTTTGAACTTTTGGAAAGGATCAAAAGGAAAAAAAAAAGATGAAGAAGAATATCCTCTAAAACTTTAAAGTGTCATTTGCAAAGGTATGTAGCTAAATAAATTAGTGCTATTCTCCTCTCACTTACACTAATGTAACCCCACAAGAACTACACTGAATTCAAGAGAACAGCATCAGTGTAAAACCAGGATAAAGGGGAGAAAAAATCAGTCTCAAGCTGCTTTTAAATACATTAGATTTGCACTTAAATGGCTCAGGCTTTTTGCAGATTGTGTTAGATGGCTTTTTCTGCATACGGTGCAATACAAACACATCAAAACATCGGAACTAAAAGATGGAGCCAAATCTGAGAGCTGAAACTTGTGAATGCGGCAGAAGTACAGATCTGAGGTTTGCTGCTGGCCCACAGTCGTACCATGGCATCAGCAGAACTGCAAGGTCCAAACATATTTTTATATTTTAAGTCTGTAACAACAGGACAAGATCAAGTTTTGTGGCTTGGGCTTGTTTCTGTTTTATATGTAATTTTATCAGTAACGTTTCCAAAGCGTGTGTTTATTTTCCAGCTGGAGCAAATCTGTAAAATGCTACTGAAAGTTCATCAGTTAACCCAGGCTTACATACAAAAATTGTAACTGCTGTCTAAATCAGAATTTTAATTGGGAAAGTTGATAATTTTTGAATATTTTATTAGCAAATAGAAACATCCAAAGGTGACAGAGGTTCACTTGGACAAATCTTTTTGACAAATCTTTTTGAATCTTGTTTACACCTTTTGTGTCTTATAAAATTTATATCAATTTCACTGAAAGTCCCCTGAAAAAATGTTTCAGCTGGTTATGATCTTAACTGTCCCAGCATCATCCAAAGTTCACTCACAATAGGGGTCCAAAAGCTTGTGTAAATCTTAGGAAGGCTTCCAACAAACTTACAAGTTCTGAAATTTGTAACAGGACTTACTTGTGTTTCGTTAGCTGTATTTCACTCTGCTAGAGTCTAGCATTCAAAATCACCCTAAACTGATCATGCTGGTGAACATATAGCAACAGGGTGAAGCGTCGTGTCATTCACTGCCTGTAGAGAGGCATTTCTGAAAAAAGGTGAGTGAGTTAATGGAGAGGTACCACAGAAAAGCATTTTGAAATTCATACAGAAGTCCTGGAAAAAACTACTCAGATCTGCCTCTATGGAGTCCCTGTTACTGAGAATGATATGGAAAAGTTTTCTTGGACTCTATTTTCCTCTAGTAGTTTATAAAAAGTGGTGTCTAACATCTTCCAAATTAAATAACAAGTTTAGTGTCCAAATGTTAAGTCCAAAACCCACGTTCGATGTGCTCCAGAGGAAGCTGGCTCATCTTCAGAAGTGGTAACGGGGAGAAAGCCAAAGCTGACAACATCAAAGCCGTGCTCGGATGTACTTGCTTATCTAGACGAGAGGACGATACTGTATCTTGAGATCTTTCTTCTCCCCAAGGATACCTTCAGATGGCCTTTTGCAAAATATTGGGATTTGTGCCTTAGCTGAAGAGCCTGGCGACTGTAAGAGGTCAGAGGGCCACCAAGTTGTTTTATGGAATAGGACTCTTTGCTTTGTGGTAAGAAAGGAACATATTGTTATCATTAGATTATAACAAAGGGAATATCTGAGTCACTCTCAAAGTGATGTTATTTGTATTTATAGCTCCCTTGTCCTTACTGACCTCTGAATTTTAGGAAGCAGCATGAAAAATAAATGGAGTTACTACAAAATAAGTACTACAGTTTAGCTTCTCAGGCAAATTGTACACAGGAGTTAGGAAGAACTTGGTAGGAGAGTCATGGCGACAGCGAAGGAGCCAATGGCAAATCTTGAAGATCTTGAATGTTCAAAGGGAAGCTCACCAAGTTAAGCTAAAACTAATACTAATAACAACAGCTACAGTGATAATAATAATAACAATACTCCAGGTAGTACTTCAAGAAGACAGAACTTGTTCAAAACCTTCTGGAAATCTGGGCCATAAACTTCTCAAGAGCCTCGAGCATCTGTATCTTTCCATGGAGAAAACGGTCTTTTTGTGCTGTTGCTGGAACTTCTGTGCTGCTTCTATGCAATGTGCTGTCAAGACCATGTGGTTATTAGCACTGCTCACACAGAAAAAAACAGTAGTAGAGGGCTTCTTCTTTTCCTGTAGCAAATGAAATTTGCCTGCTTCTCAGTGAATATTAGAAACTAGAAAACTCTTCTAACTGAAAAATAGCCCTTTATTGTACATAGAACAAGAAATAATCTGGGAGTTTCTGAGGCATCTCCTACAGCCTCATGCATGTGGGTCAGTGCCCATCCTGATGTGCAAGAGCTCCTGAGCAACGAGCACCCTCCTGCCCCATTTGAGCTCACAGACAACACTGTTGGAGCAAGCCAAGTCTGTCCTACTGCCTGGAACACCTGGTTCTGTTAAAGAGCGAACAGACCAAGCTTAGCCTTGTCCCTGGATTTCTCCAGCCCAGGCAAGATGTATTCCCTGTCAGTGTGGCTGACAGTGGAAAACAGAAAGAAGGGCATCCAGCTGCTCCATGCAATTTGGTGAGAGAACAGTAAGTCTGGATCACCTAAGCTATCATTATCACCATTGTCAGTCAGTCACCTCAGGAGCTGATTGCCCTGGGTTAGTCACCTCTGTCCAGTGAAGTGCAGCATAAATTCCATGCCACTGCTGGATTATGCATTAAAAACATCATGGTCAAAAAAGCCATTAAGATTGCTGGTGTTTTCTATTTTCCTTCTATCCATAAAAATAATAAACGGACTATTTATTGTTTAACATATGTAATTATTTGTGCTTTTTGTAAAACATGAAGATCATTTTGGGTACATTTTAGTAGCACTTCAACAGCGCTGAATAACCTCCATTTGAAATGTTACTTGAGGAAGCACTCCCTGCTTTAGCATATTACTTCTAGAAACAGTACCAGGCTGAGACACTGGTTCAGTGTTAATATGGAGATGAGTGCTGAGTCATCCTCTTCAGTCTTACCCTGTTTCTGATCCATAAGATAATCAGATTTCAATTTTGTTAAAGAATAATATTTCAAGTGCTTGAATGTTAAATTCTTTATTAATCCCCTCTTCATCTGTCCCAACTGCCAGGAAAAAAAAAGGATGAAACAAGATAGTCTATGCATCCTTTCCTCAGCAAGCATAAGTCTTCCTTAGATTAAAAAAAGATCTAAGAGCACAGATGTACACTATCTCCTTTCTTCTTACATGGGATTTCTTTGTTCTCTACCAGAATTATATACCTACTACACATGCCAAACTGCAAATATATTTCTGACACTTGCTTGCCTATGGAAAAGAAAGGTTTGGAGAGATTTTGGAGATTTTATATCATGTCTGGCTCATGACAACAGAAGAGGGTAATATCTTCAGGCTGGAAAGCAGCTGAATACTTACTTTGGGTAAAACAAAGTTACCTTTGGAATTTGCTGATTTAAGTATGCCTTATAAAAGCGAAGTAATGACACTACAGAATTATCTTATCCAGTGACAAAAGCAAAGGATACCAAATTTTGTTAAGTTGGAGCAAAGCCTACAGCCCTTTTAGTTTCAAATGACTGTGGGTTAACTCTGATGGCATCACTGTCATTTTGTGTCCCTTTTACTTAGACAGAGACTTGGCATTAATGAATGGTCTGTGTCCTCTGAGCATGCTGCTTGGAAGGCAAGTCAAAAAAATGTCAGCACGATGCCTTCAATAATATCCAATAATATCATTTTATAAATGCCTTCCTCAGGGTTGTAAAGTCTTGCCCTGTCCTTTTTTTTTTTTTATTTTATTTTAATAATTTCAAACTGGGGGGGGGGGGGGGAAAGGAGAAGAAACTCCTAGGTAAATAGGTAGTGAGGAAGGCTTTCTGAGGCTGCTGTAATTAGAAAAGCCTAAATGATCCTAATCAGATTTGAGAAAATTACATGCAACAAGAAGCTTAGCTAAGTAAACCAGCTCTCTTGTTTTCCGCGGACATGAATGATGAGTGGCAGCACCAGACTTCATTTCCTCTCCGCTTGTTCCTAATCCTTTGTTTAGGAAGCCTTCATTGTTGTGAGGAAGGTTTATTTAGCCCCATCAAAGCAAAACTTCTCCGCAGCATGATCCCACCTGTTTGATAGTGGGTGTGGGAATGGGAGCTGTCAAACAAGGGAGCGCAGGGAGAGAGGGAGCCAGGCATTTGCTATGAGATTTTTTTTCTATCGCAGTGCCAGTGTGAGGTGTGTCCTCCATGGGGTTCCAGCTCTCAGCAAATTAAAAAAAAAATCCACAATTCTTTAACACAGGAACCAGAGAATTCACTGGTCTATTTGACAGAATGTTTTGAAAATGTAGTTTTGTGCTTATTGCCGGTAAGAAATCAGGGGAAAGAGAACTAATCTGTGAAAATGGAGAAGCCTTCCAGCTGTCACACTGCTGTGCGGGTTTTGCTAATTCTTTTTATGCATGCCATAATGAGATACATACCAAGGCTGCATTTTTCTGTCACATTCCTCTTTGGCACACAAGGTGTAGTACTTCCTTGAGAGTTATTTATTTTGAAAACGCTCCTTTGAAGAACTAATCACTTTTAAGCCCTGCCTGTATTCTGCTAATGGCCATTTAACCCCACCTGTGCAATCATTCAAGGAATCTGCTTTTGTCACTCTTGACACTAGAAAGCACAAAACAATAAGATCATAAAAGTTCCTTGGGTAGAGGTCCCATGCTGCTCCTGCTCTCACCCTTGTAACTGCAATAGCATCACAGATACCATTGGGGCTGTTATGAATTGACTTAAGTTTAGCAGGGAGTAGGGCCTATAGAGGATAATGAAGTCCCTTATATTTCACACCAGCACAGAAATACAGGGAGGCCAATCCCCTTGCAAGAGCAGCATTGTTTGGAATTCCCTAGCGCGAGGACTATGCAGGTGTGGTTGTGTTGGCTTCACTTCGTGTATTTAGGGCTCAATTAACCTATGTTCTTTGAAAAGCTGGTATAGGTACTTCCGTAGTTTTACATCAGCCTCAGATCCTACTGGAGGCAGGGGAAACTTTCCACTTGAGTTTTGGTGGAGCACGACTGGGTTCCTGTTGCTCCTGTGAGATGCTGAACACCTCTTTTGAATTGTGCGAATGTTATTGAGTATCTGTCAGGAGGTGTTTGGCGCTTTAGGGAGGCTAGGCTCACATGTGCCTCCTACCCCTGCTAATGGGTTATAGGTTCAGGTAACTGCGCACTGCACTTGTGGGTGCACAAAGGTTCCAGTGTTTGGGGCACCTCACGTAGGTGACCAGCTCTTAAAAATAGCAATTGATTTAAAGGGTATAATTCTCTCCCACTAGCAAGTGACTAGAAATGTATATGAACCTGCAAAAATTACACAGTGCGTTACTTCTAGTAATATATTTTTGTGTTTGAAAGAGAATTTCAGCAGTTGTAGGGGGTTTGTTCCTCACAGGGCATATCCCTCACATCTTCCTGTAAAAGGCCAATGGCTTCACTGCTCCCTCACTTGCCCTATGGGATAGAGTTTAAAAATGCCTGAAATATGCCCACAGCTGAAATATCCAGACTTCCTGGAGCACTTGCTATTTAGTCTTTCATGCCAATGTCAATCACAGTCATCATGGGTGTCAGTAGAGATGATGGAAATTGGTGTAAGGAGTGTTAAGCTTCATAACTCATGTTCCAGTTTCAGGTTAGATTCAAATCATTGTTTCAACTTGTAATGTTCTTCAAATTGCAATAGGAGACACAAAAAGACATTGTTATTTAAACTAACAGTGGAAATTAAATGTTCATTTTGCCTTTTTTTTTTTTTTTTTTTTTTTTTGTGTTAATTCATGTTTCATCACATTCCAATGGTTTGTCCTTGATGATACTTGAGCTATGACAATTTGTTCTGTGAAACATGACTTTACTTGGTTAGCTTTACTTGGTGATGCTTCAAGAGGAACTCTTAGGCTGGAATAATTTGAGTTTTTCCTCAAGGTGCCAATTTGGTGTCCTAGGTCAATTGAGCCTCTTTTTTTGGGACAGAGTGGGATACAGCAGCAGTGTGGTGGCACAGTGTGCTTGATGTGCTGGATGCTGGCTGAGTAATCAGGCAAGCAGGCATCTTCGTGAGGATCAAGAGTTAGGAAAGCCATTCTACACCTAGGACTTGCTCTGTGTTTTTCTTCTTACTCTGTTTAATCACCAAAACAACAACATCATTCAGCTCAGTCTCCCCACTGACTCCCAGATTAACTAACAAAATGGATTGTGTCTAAGTAAGTGCTTCATCTTCCCAGCTCCTGCCATCACTGCCTTTCTCATTACAGTTTGTTCGAGGCTCTGGGTTATCTTTTTGCCTCCTTTGCGTTGATCCAACTGAGCCTGTGTTGCATGTCTGCCTGTTCAGCAAGAGTCTTACTTTCTGCCATGTGGCCGTTATACACCACGTGAGCCTAGCAAACCTAATCTCCACCTATGGGGATATGAAATCCCCATCCATTCGTTTAAGGATGGCTCTTAAAAACCTGTAGGTTCTTGTCGTAAACCTTGCTGAGAACAGAGTATCCCTTCCTTGCTCACATATGACATCTGTCTGTCACCAAACTGCAAGTTCCATGCACAGGCTAAACATTTGGTGAGGGGAGTAGTACTGCAGCTTGAATGAGTGTTTTAAAGGTGGAGCACTGTTTCAGCTTTAAATGCCTCTTTGAGACAACAAAGATATTTGATGCTGTTCCATTTCCTGGGAAAAAATGCAGTTTAAGGAAGCTGAGATCTCCTACCATTTTAACCATGTTTTACTAGATTTTTATGATAATTTCTTAACAAATTTTTGCACAAAAATAATGAGATTTTTCTGCTAAAAAATGTCTTCCTAAGTGTCCTTCGGGTTGTTATGCATTGCAGAAGTGAGGCAAAAGAGGTGCAAGGCATGCCAGCTGGCAGAATATATTTTAAAAAAACTTGAAATGATACTGCAAGGTGATGAAATAAGCAACAAATGAGATCGACTGTAATGGAAATTTGAGAAAACATGAGCCCAAAAAAACTAGTTTGAGTATTTCAGTTTTGGTAGATGATCCTGATAACTTGAAAAAGCACCTAAACTGATGTTGGATTTATGAACAAGATTAATTTGTGACATAAAGTGCCTTTGTTCAGTGGATATCTACTTTGCTGTGCTGATCTATGCGAAAGGAAGGGCTGAAACTTGTAAAGCACTCCCAAGCAAAAAGAAAGAAAGAAGGAACACCAAGCACACGTTCTTTATTTTTTTTTTTAAATCATGCTAAACTTTCTTTCTTTCTTTCTTTCTTTCTTTCTTTCTTTCTTTCTTTCTTTCTTTCTTTCTTTCTTTCTTTCTTTCTTTCTTTCTTTCTTTCTTTCTT